>NC_142503.1:101922500-102150000 GCF_057876585.1 Rhinolophus sinicus
CAGCCTCAATGTCCACCTCCAATCCCATTTCTGGCCTCCACCCACTATAACTATGAGCTAGTGGCACCCCCACCCCAAGTTATGACAACCAGAAATGTCCCCTGGGAGGGAAAATAACCTATTCTACAGAATTATACAACAGAACTCTGCAGTCATGGAAACATGTCACATCTGTGCTGCCCAGTGTGACAGCCACACATGGCGATTGAGTACTTGAGATATGGCTGGTGTGACTGCAGACCTGAAATTTTTATTTCATTTAATTTTAATAATTTTAATTTAAACTTGAATATGGCTAGTGGCTACCGCACTCGATAGTACTGCTTTGGTCTGTGCAAGTGAAGAAGAGCCCCAGCCGGAAGCCCCAGCGGAATGGCTAGAAAACAGCAGGTGTTTCCAGGAGGGTGTGTGCTGAAGGCTCCACAGGCTACTGATGAGGATTCTAGAGGGGAAGCACCAGCCGTGCATGAGTTAAGCTGCCATGAGGCGAGGAAGCCTGAGCTTCGGCAGCTCGGGCCTCTGGCCGGCAGTGCAGCAGAGGCCCCAGACACAGGGCCAGCCAGTGCTGACCAGTAGCGCCCAGGGCCTCGGAGCCTGACAGGGAGCGGACCAAGCATGAGCATGGAGGTGGCAGGTGTACTCTAGGAAACAGGAGTCTTGGTGCCCAGGGAACCAGCACATGGGTGTGAAGCCTCGTTAACAAATCCCCAAATCGCCCGAAGGTGTTTGGTTGGCTGAGCGTGTGTCCCAGTGGCTCATAATGGCTCAGAATGTCTCAACTAGCAAACATTTACTGAGCCTACTATGCACACGGAGGCCAGAGCTGGTCAGACAGAGCTCTGCCCTCAGTAGGGCTCAGTCTAACAGATGGGTGGGCATACGTAACCCCTGACCAGACAGCGAGGCAGGCCAGGCGAGAGTCCACAGTGCCTGGGGCTTCTCCTCTGCAGCCCCACTTAGCTTCAGCACAAAATGCCCACTCTCCAGGTCTGAGTTCCTCGAGTTCACTCATTGACAGGAGTCCGGAAACCCAGCCTCAAGCCTCAGTTCTGCCAACTCACTGGCTGGGGGATCTCAAGCAAATCCCCCTTCCTCTCTGGCCCTGCTTTTCCCTTTGAGCCATGAGCCACTCGGACCACATCGCCTCCAGGGGCTCGTCCAGCCCACGGTGCCATCCCAGCCCTCTTGTGACCCTTGTCCTTTCCCATGAGGCTCTGCCTCAAACGGGCCTGCTGGGGGAGCTGGTATTCTGGTTGCACCAGCCCTTCCTGCCATTCATGCAGGACTGAACTGCCAATCCCTCTGTGTCCTTCCCCAACCAGAGAAACCTCAGAGGCAGACTGCAGAGGCTCTCCATGGGAATGTTGTTCTGGGGTATCAGGGAAGAAGCCTGGGGTATAGGACCCCTCAGCCTGTGCTGGCTGCCTTTGGCCAGCAGCCTGCAAAACTCACTCCCGGGGAGAGCAGGCCCGGGAGGAAGGGGCCAGCCAAGCCAGCAGAGGCCTGGGTAGCTAACCGGCCCAGTTTCCACAGCAGGACCACAGAGCAGGCAGGTGGTCCCACCCAGAAGAAACAAAAACCTCAAACCAGGCCTTGTTTTTTGTGCTTGCCTTTCCTCCATGAGCATTGCGGGGCGGGGGGAGGGGAGAGCATAAAGTCACAAAGAATGTTCCATAATATTCCCACTGAAAGCTCCACTGACTTTATAAATAAAAGAAATATACACAGAGGGTAGAAAATTAAAATTGAACAGAACAATATAAAATGAAAAATGCGAGGTTCCCTTCCTGTCCCATCTCTCCACCAGGGTAACCACCTCCATGGGGAAAATTTCAGGCAGTAACTCAGGTCTAACAAAAGGAATCCTACTGTATACCAGGGGTGGCAAGTTTGTGCTATAAAGGGCCAGGTACTATTTTCGGTTTTGTCACAACTGCTCAACTCCGTAGTAGCAAGATTGCAGCCACGGGCAACACATAAATGAGTGAGTATGACTGTGTTCCAATAAAATGTGATGGACGCTGAAATTGAAATTTCATATACCTTTACGTGGCATGAGACAGTCTTCTTTTGATTTTTTCAACCATTTAAAAATGTACAAACCGGGGCCAGGCTGGTGGCTCTGGCATTTAGAGCTCCGTGCTCCTAACTCCGAAGGCTGCTGGTTCGATTGCCACATGGGCCAGTGCGCTCTCAACCACAAGGTTGCCAGTTCAATTCCTCGAGTCCCGCAAGGGATGGTGGGCAGCACCCCCTGCAACTAGAAATGGCAACTGGACCTGGAGCTGAGCTGTGCCCTCCACAACTAAGATTGAAAGGACAACAGCTTGACTTGGAAAAAAGGCCTAGAAGTACACACTGTTCCCCAATAAAGTCCTGTTCCCCTTCCCCAATAAAATCTTAAAAAAAAAAAAAATGTACAAACTATTCTTAGGTCACAGGCCGTAAGAGGCGGCTCCGACCTACGGGCCACACTTGCTGACACCTGCACCTGGCTCGCGCACTTGCATCTCCCGGGTTGTCCCACGTCAGCACAGAGACCCACTCATTCTTCTAAACCACTGCCTCGGAATCCATGGACACACAGTCCCAGGGCTGCTCCACACCTCTCTATTATTGGACGTTTCCTTTGTTTCCAGTTTTGTTTTTGCTTTGAAATGATAAACAATGCTATAATGAACATCCTTACACATATGGTCAACTTTTATAAATATACCCTACGGGGTGCAGGCCTATGTGAGAGTCAAGAGCTGTGCACAAGTGTGATTTCTCTAGACATTTACCAATAGTCCCCTAGGAAGCGGAATTTATTTCACACTGCATATGAGTGCAGCCTTCTTTCCCTCACCCTTGACAGCTCTGCATGTCCCAATGGACATTCTGCACATTTATCCTTCTCTAAGCCCACAGCCAGCCAACTCCCTGACAGGGAGATTTTCCCACCTTTAGCTGTCCCCTTCTGGCTCTCAGTCCTGCTGACGCCTGCCCTGGCAAAGCGAAGGAAGTGCCTGTTTTCTCCTCCCAAGTGAGAAAGATGCCACCAAAGGGCAGAGACTGCCTGAGCTGACCGTGCAGGCGTAAGTGCCACCAATCACAGGACAATTGTGGAACTTCAAAACACCCTGAAGCCCTTCAGCCCAGGACACTCTCTCAGGCTGCCTTTGCGTCGTACCCCTTTGTGCCCTCACATCTAGAATCATCTACGATGGGTGCCAGAACCTAGTCCTGGGAGGGTGTGGCTGGGGTCTTGGAGATGGATCATTTGAGGACCTGCCCCCCACTTCATTGCACAGATAAGAAAACTAAGGCCATAAAGAAGAACGGACTTGCAAAGGGCCCCGGGTGAGACATCCTCCGCTCAGCTGCCTGTCTTGAGGAAGGGCCGGCCCTGCGATCCAACTCCCTCCACTTCACATAAAGGCTCCAAGGCTTCTTTGCTGGTGGTCCATCTCCCCAGCTGCTGGTATGTGATGCTTGAAGCCAAATCCATCCCTCTCCATCACCCCTTACAGTCTCCCCGGTCTGGCTCTACGCAGTGGCTGTCCTGGGATGCCTGGACACACCAGTGAATCAAGAGTTAGGAGCCAGGTCTGCAGAACCGTCCAGCTGCCTGCAGTCCACACCCCAGCTGCTCGTTTGCTAGTCAAAATCTAGGTATGCCTCAGGGAGCCTTGGCATGTAACCTCATGACGGGCGAAGAGCTGAGAAGGAAAAAGGCTGCTCCTGGGGATGACGCAGAAAAGGCAAGCTCAGCACCATCATGGAGGTGGGGAAGTGCTGGGGCACAGGCCACTGCCTCGGGGCCAAAAGGCAGCCAGGGATCCCCCTGGCTACCAGTGCCTCACAAGGACCCCACCAAGCGAGCCAAGCTCTGTGGGGAGCTGTCTACCTGCAGGAGGAGAGGGCCGAGAGGTGGGACGGACGTGGGCCCTCCACCGGGGCAGGTGGACGGTGAGCCCGCAGCTCTTCCCACAGGGACTCTCTCACCATCCCAACACCCCACACCACACAGCTGGCCCAAAGGACATGACACCAGGGGAAGAGGGGAAAGCACAGGAAACAGTGTTACGCGCTTCCATGTGCCGGGAGCTGTGCCGAGTTGTTGCACAAGATGGCAAACTATTTCATCTGTGTCACCCTCCCTCAGCCTTGAGAAGAGCCTGAGGGGATGGGTGGCAATCGTTATCCTTATTTTAAACCAAGAAAGACATGTTAAGAGGCTAAGTCAGGACGTCCTTCCTCCCTGGTCAGTGCCCTCTGGCAGCCTGACTTTCAACTTCAACTCCAGCCTGAGAGGATGAGCTGAGTCTGGCACAGCCTGTCCCTCAGCGGACTAGGCTACAAGGACTGGGGTGGGCAGGAGAGCTACCCTTTCCTCACGCCCCTAAAAATATAAATGCTGTCTGCAGGGGATGGCAGGAAGCGTGGAGCTGCCATTTCCCTCAGCTCTGAAGCTGCCCATCTGTTTCCTGGGATAGGACTCCCTGCTCCTACCCACCCCCAGTCCGGAAATTCACTTGCTCTGGGGCTATGGGAAAAGGGAACTACATGGCTCCCTGCCTCACCGGGAGGCACGGGCAGAGGCTGTCGCTGCTGCAACCCCTTCCAGGCCTCCAACCCTCACAGCTCTAGCGGTCTCCTACCAACAGTTCTGGGCACAGGAAGGGTGGCAGGCCCCAGGTGGCACTGCCCCAGCAGCACCAGTTCCCAGGCTCAGAGCAACAGAACTCTCTTCCCTTCCCCCCCTCCGGCCTGGCTGGCATCCTGGCTGCCTGCTTCACTGCTTGTCCCAGCCTGGGAGGTGAGGTGAGGGGCTGACTTTCTGGGTAAAAGTTTGTGGAAAGTAAAAAAAAAAAAAAAAAAAGAAAAGAAAAAGAAAAAGTGAAGTGAGAAAAAGCAAGTGAGCAGTGCTCCCTGCTGGACACACCGCGTACATCCACCCGTGCCATCTGCTTTAGGTGCTGTGCAGACTCGAACAAGGAAAAAGCCCTGCAGGCCCAGGGACTTAGCACCATCCCACGAAGCTAGTGTCCAACAACACGATTAGTGTCAAAGGCAATGGATGGTTCCACATCTTAGTCAAGATTCCTTCCTTTCCTAAACTCTAGTCAGGCTCCTCTGAGCCACTTTTGCGACCAGGCCCATCCTTGAGCGTTGTCCTCAACAGCAAGAATCCTGCTAAGCTGGTTTCTCCAGAAGCCCCTAGGCTCCATGCGTGAGCAGCCTGGGTATCTGTCTCCTCAGGCTCCTCATCCCCCAGCACTCCCAGAGGAATTCTGACCACCCTGCCTGCCTTCAGCGAGAATCCGTAATCCGTCGAATGCTTTAGCCAGAATCCCCCACTCCACCCCTGACTGTTAATGTTTCTTCTTAGTAGTTTTCCATCCACTGATGTCCACCTGCTCCTTGGCTATAAATCCCCACTTTTCCTTATTGCATCCAGAATTAAGCCCAGTTCTATACCGAGGTCTCTTTTCCTTTATTGCAGTTTTTCTGTATAAAATTTGTTTTTACCACTTTAATACATCAAATGAGTTTTAAAAGAAAGGGAGCAAAACCACATGGGCTGAGGCAAGCCCCGTGTGCATAATTTGGAAAGGCAGAGAGAAGCAGAGGGCAGTGCAGCCTGGCAGGGGCTGGCCAAAGCCAAGGTCATCTCAGGGTGGGGGGGTGGGGCAGTGGGAGGCCAACAGAACGAAGAAGGCACAGGGACCCCAGAGGAGGAAGTGGGGTTGTCATCTGATGCTGTTGATCGTTTAAAGCCTTGAACTTTTCCTGCAGAAGAATCTTCCCCAGAACCCCAACAAAGAAAACTGAGCAAAGTTGAGTGGTCTGACCAAGAGCAGGGAGCTAAGCCCCCCACCCCCACACACGGTGGTGGCTCCTGGGCATGTCTGAATACTTGAAGGAGCAGTTTAAACCAGAGCTGCAGGCAATGCCCCGGAGGTTCCAGTGCATCTGGTCTGAGAGGACAGCCATGGTGTCTGAGGACAGAGCCACAATGTCAAGACACAGTGACTACGGGCGCAGGGAGCCCGAGGCAGCAAGGGGACACTGAGACTGCTGCACTTTCCGGGCTAGCCCTCTGCCCCGCCAGCACCTCAGGGAATCTCAGGGCCAACACATGGAAACTCAATCCCTGCATTCACTGGAGAGCTCCTTTCCCAGCCTCCCCTCGAGCTCTGTCCACAATATCTAATCTAGCTCCTGGTTACACTGTGACACTGGTCTGTGTCCTGTGTCCCCCTCATACCAATGCACACAGAAGACTTCCCCAAACACCACAGTTAAGGAAAACCCCAGGCGCTGAACGAAAATGAGCTGCCCCAGGAACAGCACCTGCCTAGTGTCAGAGGCTGCCACACTTGTGTAGTAAGGATACTCACGCCAGGAACATCCAAAAGCCTGGACACCAGAAGAGGCACCTTCAGGGCTGCGACACTCCCAGTGACACCCACAAGAACGTGGAACTGTCTCTCTAGCAAGGGCGCAGCAGCTGGACACGAGGCCTTTGGTTCCATGTGGGGGCTGGTGGCTTCAAGTCCTGGGAGCCTGCCACAACGAGGCTCCACAAAGCTCTTCAGGATTTCGGGTCTAAAAGCAGAACAAGGGGCCCTCACTTCATTCACACAACCAAAATGTACTGAGCAGCCAGTGTTAGACCCTGGGTCTTAGCTGGGCTTCCTGACCCATCTGCAGTCCCAGGTCTGGGAGCACACAGTTTGATAAGGTCAGACACCCTCAGCACAATGTAGCGTGGCCAGTGCTGTGAGGAAGGCCCACACCAGAGGCTGTGGCTGCCCAGGAGTAACTGTCCACGGAAGTCAGAGACCAAAACAATGACATTCAGGTTGAGTCCTGAGAGACGAGTAAGTTTTCCAGAGAAAGAAGGAAGTAACTTTGCAAGAAGGAGCAATCTTGCAAAGATGAAAAACCTAAAGGAGGGTAGCAGGTTGGGAAGCAGAATAGCTTAGTAGTGCGGCTAAAGTGTGATGGGGGTGGGGAGGTCAGGCTGCAAAGTCAGATCAAGGGCAGTGTCAAGGGTGGTGAGGGCCACGGGGAACTTTCATTTTGGAAAGATGGTGCTTGGTGACCATGTGGAGGGGGCCCTGGTGGTGGTGACATTGGAGGGGACAGGGTAAGAAGCTGCTCTAGTGGGCCAGGCTGACGACGGAAGGGAGTGGCAGGATGGGGTGGGTTCCAGGGATACCTGTGAGATGGAGCCCTAGGCAACAAGGGCGTCTGGGTGCTTTAGGGAGTGGAGAGGTTTGCCTCTGCCCCTGTCCCTGTAGATCAGACTGGACACCACTCCACAAATCCATGCCCAGGAAGAAACAAGCATAAAGGGGAAGCTGGCCACCCTGCGAGACCAGCTGCTGGCTTATTCCTCTGGCAGCTGTTGCAGGAAGTGAGTGCCCATGATCATCTGGCTGACGGACATGCTGCAGGGGGCAGCAAAACCTACTCCTTCCTTCCTATCACTGATTCAATTCGTGTATCAGTTTCCTCGCCTCTCCCTCTCCACTGCCCCACCACAGCCACCACCACCAGCAAGCTCCCTGAATGTGTGACCAGGTCTAATCGCCAACCGCCAGGCCCTGAACATCTGCTGAGTGAATAATAAATTGTACCCTCTGCAGCAGGGTGGGGCAGAAGACAGAAGCCAGTCTGGGAATCAGGAGCCCGGGGCCCTGTTCATGGTTGTGCTCTTGACCTGGGGTGCGACCTTGGCCCAGGATACTTCCATCCCCGGACCTATCTCTTCATTTGAAAAATACAGAGGTAGAACCAGGTGATCTTTAAAGCTCCTACCAGCAGAAACCTTCTGTGCCAATGCAGAGAAGACAGTGGTAACTGCTCTCCATACTAGAGGGTCCCCGAAGAGGCACAGAATCAGCAGGAGAGGGGACACCGAGGCAAACCCTGAGGGGAAGTGCCCAGGAGTCACCCTGTGGCTACCTCCATGGCTGCTCACCCATAGGGGGTCCTCCTCTTCACTCCACAGGCCCCTTGGCTCCCACGGGCCTCTTTGCCCAGTATTTGCCTTCAAGACTCAAGTACATACCCACAGGAGCTGAGGATTGTGTTTGGGTCCATTATCCCACTCCTACCTGGAAGGGTTTCCCAGAGGCCCAGACCCTTCTCAGAAGGGGTTAAGCACTGGCCAGTTCCCTTCAGCAAGACTCCCCCAAAGTTCCATTTGCCAGGGACCTCTGTAGCAGGGCCCTGCTTGCCCAGAGCAGAACTGTGTCTACTTGGGGACCTGGGGAGCCCTCTAGAGGGCTTATTGTCCAGTGTCTTCCAAGAACTAATCAGCAGGCTGATTAGCACTCACAGGTAATGGGAACACATTCCTGACTCTCCAGGGAAACGTACCTGCCAGGTCTCAAACCTTGACCTTGTCCTACCCCAGCCAACTGGTGCTAGGACAAAGTGATTCCTGTAAAAACAGAAGCTGAATTTCATTTTTAGCCCCTGAAACTCTTCCACATTAAGCTGATCTCAATCCTAAGGAACAGGTCACTGAAAGCAATCAGTAAAACTTGGGGCAGAAATCCACGCTGGTGACTTTAACTAAGCCCCACAGTAGGTGGCATAGTCCCAGATTGACTCCTTAGCCTACTGGGCGATCTTTGCTAGGACCAAATCCTACCTACCTTTATAGAAGGGGTGGGGATTGTTTGAGGAATAGTAAGTGGGTAACTTAACCGACATTTCAAAGCAAGGTCAAATGGATTCAATCTGACAATCCCATTGAAGGTGACAGCTCGCGGTTCTTTATGTTCATGCTTAAAAAAGATCAAATCCCTAAATAGTAACTACTCTATCCAGTCCCTGTTAGAACTATCTACCTGCACAGCCAAGGTAGCTGTGGATAGCACCTCGTTTCCCTGGCCTCTGCCGGACTCATAAGGAAATCCTGAGAAGCAGGAAGAGTTGGCAGGCAGAGAGGTCACAGGGCTCAAGCCTGTGATTACTGAGCCTCAGACTCCCAGGGCGCCAGCCATCCAGGTAAGCCACAGACGGAAAAATGGCAGCTTCTCCATCCTTTAGAAAGACAAGGCCAGACAGAGTGAAGAGCCTCGGCTTGTATAAAGCCTCATGGTGTGTAAATCTCTGATGAGTTTAATTACGGCAGAGTTAAGTAAAGGTTTCAGGGATACCTGCCAGTCACAATGAGGGCAGATGTGGGGCCAGGGCAAAACCAGAGCTAAGAAAGGGCCAGACAGGGTGTGAGCCAGCCCAACACAGGAATGATGAGGGGCTGAGGTGTAGGACAAAAGCAGAACCAAACTCAGGGGTGGGGTGGGGGTGGGTGGGCATGGATCCAGTATACATTGAGCTCGATTCCTTTAGCCTAATGTCCAAGCCCCTCCCTACTGGCCCCAGGCTTGTACTCCGTCCGGCTCATCTCTCACCAGTCAACACACTCAACTCTCTGCCCCAGGAATAATGAACCACTTGCACTCCCCAAAGTGTCACCCAGCTCCCAAACCCAAAGTCATTTAACAGGAGTCCCATGGCCACAGGGGTACTTTAAAGCCCTTCCCCCAAGGAAAGGAACGGAACTCTTCAGGGATAACTCAAGGCCTTGGCATTCTAAGATGCTCTTCTGTAAAACCAGAGGCAGGCGCACTTGACTCTGCTGCACCTGTCATCACCCTTCCTCCAGGCCGCATGTTGGGCAGAGATACAGACAAACAGAGAGATATATTCACACACGCCAGCTCCGAGCAAGGGAGTGACTGCGCAGTCACCTCTCAGCCACCGGGAAAGATGTGGAAAACCCTGCTCCCCAGACACCACCATTTCCCCAACTGGGAATCTCTCCTGCCCCTTATCTGGCGCCAGCCTCCAATATTTCAAAAAACAGCATGAAGTGTTTCTCTGACAAAATTTGGCCTCACTCTAATTTTCAAATGCCAGTCAGCACTATTAGGCTGATCTAAGTGGATAATTGCAACATCCCAGGGCTCTCCTTTTTCTATTTCACCGGCTTTTAAGAGCTAGTTTATACTTTGGGCAGTCCCTCTTCCTTTTTGGAAGCAGGCTCATGATTTTTTTTTATTTTTTAAGGCAAGTGGTAAGTATGGGGAACTGACAGGGCCATCTTTTGAACTAGATTAAACAGCAATGGACAACCGCCGAGCAGCACACAGCGGGGATGGGGGTGCAAGACACAAATCCACTTCAGGCTCGAGCCGGGAAGGGGTCCCTAAATGTTCCAGCCCCACGGTCACAGACAGGAAAGTGAGGGCCCCACAAGCTCCACAGCCCCTACACCCACACACACACACACACACACACACACACACACACACACGAAAGTGAGGACATACACGCACAGCAGCAGGCCGACAGTCGCAAGCGACGCTTCCCCGGCCTCCCTCCCGCCCGCCGCGAGGACTGTCTCCGGGACCCCCTTGACTCCTCACCCGAGCCAGACGTGTCTGGGCACAGCCCCCAAATATCCCGGATGGCCCCTGCCTTTCGCGCTGATTCTGATTGGCACACAATCTCACGAGAATATCTGACGGACTACGTGATCGCGCAGCCTTCTGGGAGTTGTAGTCCATTTCTCTGCCTTCTGGTAGTTGTAGTCCGTTGGAGGCCTTCTGGCAGTTGTAGTCCGTTGGAGGGAATCCTGCCGCGAACCCTGGCTCCTGTTCTTGGTTTTTCAGATGCTTTCACCTGGGCTTCGCCTAATTGTCCGGCCTCCTCACCCCCACACCCCCATCCTACACATACACATGGTTCATTGTTAGGGTAGTTAATACTGAATATTTAGCAAGACTCTTCCATGATTTAAGCGCAGTTTACAGAGAAGAATCAGACGCGTTTCTCCTCTAGGGACAAGCAGGGTCACAGAAAATTACAGAATAAGGCCTAAACACCTAGAGGCAGGGAAGGCCTCTCAGAGAAGGCGCCACCCAGGGTGAATCTCGAAGGCTGAGCAGACGCTTAGATAGAGTGCCAGAATAGCAGTCCAAGTGGAGGGCAGGGCATTGGCAACAGGAATGCATCAGGGGGAAGCAGGTTGGGTACACTTCACGGCCTTCTTCATTTTCCAGCACCGCAGGTTAAGGAACCCCCTGTGTTATTTCAGGCTGCTCGGTCAGCGGCCAGTCTCCATTGAGAGAGCTGAGTGGGGCCCTCTGCTCTGCCCCTGCCCTTGTCTGCAGGGACCATCTGGACCAAAGCATCCCTCACTCTCTAATTCAGCCTTCTGCTTCCTCCTCAGAGAACTCAGAACCTCTCCTTCTAACCGGTAGAAGGCTGCTGTGGCAATTTCAAGGCCTACTGAGGCTGCCTTAGAGAAAGAACCACACAGAGGTGACTTCTGGCCCCTGTGTGGTTCTACAGACCCACCCTACCTCCATGCCCCACAGCCCACAGTGAGGCTCCATCCACACAGACCCATATGAAGACACATGACACAGCAGAATACATATGGCCAAATGTTCCCCTTTATTATGGTTCACTCAGTTACCATAGACAGACACACTGGCTCAGGCAGGTCAACTGCCAGATGGAGAATAGTCTGTCTCCTAGAAACAAGGAGGAGCAGTGGGCACCAGCAGAATACAAAAGCAGCTCACTGGCTGGCTGCAGACCTGAGGATTCCCAGAACTGACCTGGGTTTCCCTCCACCCAAGACCATCCAGCAAAGATGAATCTGTGCCCAGCCCCCACTTCTCATACTGGTTCCCTCCCCAGGAAAGTGTATGGTTGCCTGGAGACATAGCATCTCAGGACCTGGACAAGCTGGGCCACACACAAGTAGCAGGCCTCCCCAAGGGCAGCGTCAGGGCATAGCCATATAGGTCTGAGCCAGGAAAGAAGAAAGGCAGGTAGGGCAGGAAACCGACGGGAGGTGGCAACCAACAGGTCACGGATCCTGGGCTAGCAGTTGGACCACAGGCCTGGAGCTACCAGAGACTAAAAGAAAAGGAGCCAGAGGTGGGGGGGGGGGGGGGGGGGGGGAGGGAGGGGAGAGAGGACAAGGGAGCAAGAGGCAAGACCAAGGGTCTCTTTTCAGGTACTAGGGGCTCGGACAAATGCTTTCCAGAGAGAAAGTGGTAGAAGAGAGAGCCAATCAGTCTGACTCAAGCCAATGGGACCATTAGTAAGAGAACTTGCCAGAGGCCCCGGCTCCCCTTATAGAAAAATAAAGTATTTGGAGCTTGACCAAGCTGGGTTCCAAGCTGGAGCCAGCCCACAATGGCCAAGCAGGGTTTGGTTTTTCAGGCCAAACACCCAGGTAGGAGAAGGGAGGGTAGGAAGTGGGCAGCTGCTCCTTGAGTGCGACACTCCCCTCCCAGCCTCAAAGAGCCGGGGCTTTACCAGCAACATTCTCACAAGGCTTGGAACAGAACAGACCTACTGGCCTGAAGTCACTGTCCTGGAAGGGAAAAGGATTCGGTCAGGCTGAGAACTAAAGCCAATAGGCAGAAGGGAACAAGTTATCTTGATTTTTTTTAAAAACAAAAGCCAGAGAACCTTCCTTCCCACCGCACCTAACCTGAAAGCCCACTCCAGCCATTG
Organism: Rhinolophus sinicus; assembly: GCF_057876585.1. Taxonomy (NCBI): domain Eukaryota; kingdom Metazoa; phylum Chordata; class Mammalia; order Chiroptera; family Rhinolophidae; genus Rhinolophus; species Rhinolophus sinicus. The sequence continues at coordinate 101,935,047 of NC_142503.1, forward strand.
TGCCTGCAGATAGGATTGGGCCTCTGCCTCTCCGTGGGCCCCGAGTTCAAGTGCCCAGAACTGCCCTGTGACGAAGAGCTAGCTGGCATGGGGGGGGCATGCTCCCCTCTCACTGGGTTCTGCCAGCCTTCTCCTCTGATCTTCCCTCCAGGCCCAGCACTCTGAGCCTGTCCCTTCTACCAGACTCACACAGAACAGCTACTGCTGCCAGGAATCCAATGGTCGGTCACTCAGAGACACCCAGTACCTCCCAGTGGGCTTGAACCAGCCAGACCTCACACAGGTACCAATAATTATTTATGTGTCCTTTGCTCCAGCTGCACCTTTGCATGGAAATTGCCTGGATACCACCCAGCTCTTCAGGGAAGGCAGTGGAATCTGCCCTAGTAGATGGAAGATGCCGTCTGGCATGTGATGGAGGTAGGACAGGAGAATCAGGCCATAGCAGCTGGGGTTCGGGGAGGGACACAGGCAGAGGGGCTTGAGGGGGGTACTAGGAAGAGAAGGAGGGGAAGCAGGGAAAAGAGGAGACTGCCCCTACGGGCCAAGCTCTGAGAGTCAGGGAGATGACCCTGCATTGCCATTCCTTAGGAGTCAGGTACCATGGGGGAGTCTGCATCTGTGAGCCCTCCCACATCAGGGCTAAAGCTCAGCTCCCGTCTGCTTCCTTGAACTGGGAAAGGGCTCAGTCTCAGGAGCAGATACAAATTCATTCAGCCTTGGGGAAGACAGAAAAGCCATATGGGGAAGAGAGAGACCCTGGGCAAGAGCAGAGACCACAGGGAATGTGACAGCAAGAAGGGACGAGAGGAAGAAGAGGTTGAGGGGGAGGATCCCAGATCAGGAGGAAGAGAAGGCCCCTGCCTGTCCTCACCCTCCCACCCACCACCCCCATAAGTGCTAAATACTGTTGCTTCCCAGTAAGACCAAAAGCGAAACAGCTTCAGCTCATAACCCTGGGGAGGGGGTCAGGCTCTCTCTGCTATGCCTCCCCCTGCCCCATGAAGGGTCCTTGGGCAAAGTCAGAGGGGGTGGCCTGGGGGAGGGTGGGGGCTGGTTTAGTTCTAAACAGACATCTAGCACCACAACAACAGAGACCTCCACGTCACACTATTTCACAAGGGGACATGGACACAGCTACCGCCGCATGGGACAGCTCCACATGTAGCCCGCAGCTTTCCAAATGCTCAGAGCAGAATCCAAGAGGGTGGGGGGGGTAGACATATACATACATACATACATACATATATATATATATATAACTCTGATTCTTTATACAAAGTGGAAGAAGAGAAAAGGAAAGGGGGAACCCTGCTTGGTCACCACAACAGATGATGTGGCTTGAGCCCCCAGCCCACCAGCCCGCAGCCCTGCCTCACAGCAGGCTGGGCTGGCTCACATCTCGTTGGAGTATGCATAGCTGGGGGTGGCGGAATACTGAGTCTGCGGCTGATTCACGGCCCCCTGGGCCGCCCCCATGGCTGCATTCTGGGCTGCTTGCTGCACATGCGGGTTCCTCCACGCCCCCGTGGTCCACTCCTCCTGAGCTTTGCTGAAACTCCCCCCACTGCCCCGGTAGAATTTATGAACCTGTGGGAGGAGGAGCACAGGAAAGGGTTAATCAAAAGGAAGAGGCAGGCCATCAAGGAAAGACATGGTAGCCACAGACAACTTGCTGTAAAAGCCAGTCCTGCTTCCCACCCATGCTCAGTGCATCAGGAACAAAGTCCACCAAGCCATTCCACAGTGAGCCCCTGGGAAGACTTCTGGGTCCTCCTGTCATTTGGAAGAGGGGTTGCCACACACCACAGTCCCTTCCCAAAGCCAACTTCTCACCCTTGAGGTGACCACGTACCATGCTGAGGGCGATGAAGGAAAAGACAGCCATGACCGTGAACATGACAGTAGGAATGAGCATTACCACTGCTGAGCCAACGTTCGTTCCGAAGAAGGAGATGGTGGCAATCCAGCCGCTGCAGGAAAGGCCAACTGTGAGGCTGCCCAGCATGGTGAGGGCTACCTAGGAGCCACCCGCTAGACACTAGAGCAAGGGACCACCTCATTGTCACAGGGAGGGACTATATCACTAGATGCAAAGGGACCACCTTACTAATCCCAAAGAGCCCGTGTCAGTGGTTCAGGAAGAACCCTCCCCATGGCTCAGGAGACAAGCTCCTCAGACATAAGGTTTCCTTCCATTGGGTTGTCCCACAATGCCTGACACCCCTCAGCCCTCAAAAACCACTGCAAGGTTCTCCTTCCCCTCTGATGCTATGGCTGTGTCTACTACACTAGTCTGAATCCTCTCACACTTCCAATAATTCACGGTTTCCCCACAGGACAGGCAGCTTAGCACACAGAGGTAAGCAAAGGACACACCCAAGATGCCACCCATGCCAGCCCTGGGTCAGTCCCAGATACCTCAGTCTCTTACCAGATGCCCCAGCCTGGGATGCCCACAGCCTGGATAATGCTGATGACCAGCTGGGCCATGAAGGTGAAGAAGAAGGCCATGAAGCTGAAGGAGCTGTCAGTCCTGCAACAGAGGAGATGGCTCCTGTCACCAGGGCAAAGAGCCAGTGATTCCCTGCCTTCGAGGCCCCCATGCCCTTCCAACGTGAAGTGAGTACACAAAGGACAGAAGACATTCAAAGGCCTTAACTGAGAGGCCAAAATGGGACAGCACTGACCCATAGATCTTTGCAGGATACCAGGTGTTAGGCCTGTGTGTGCAACATTACATAGGGAGATATCTCCTCATGAATGGATCACCCACTGATACATGGGTGTTTGGCCCCACTGGCACAGAAATAGATGGGCCCATTGTGGCAGGAATAAACAGCCCGCTGTCAAGGGGATGAACAATTCCACCGGCACCAAGACAGCTAGGTCCACTGGTACATGGTGGATGGTCCCATAAGCCTAGCGATAGAAAGCCCCTTTGGCACTAGAATGCACACCCTGTTGGCACCAAGAAAGTAGCCTAATTGGCACATAGGTAGATGGTCCGATTGGCAAAGACATCTGAGGCACTCTGGATACTCCACTGGCACTGAAACAGATATCCTTGTTGGTACATGGATGCTAGTCCAACTGGCAAAAGACTGAAAATCCCATTTGAAACAAAATAGACACCCATTGGCACCAAGACACATGGATGGGGGTCCCTTTGGCACAGAGTTGGCTGACCTCATCAGCACATAAATAGTATCAGTGGTATATGGGTGGCTGGTCCCACTGGTATATGGATAGACGGTCCACTTGGCACCAAATCAACTAGTCCCATGGGTACAAGGACAGCTCCATGAAGACAGGGGGCCCCACTAGCAAAATTTAATGTGCAGCTGCCTGGGGAAGACAGAACCAAAACAGACCTGTTGCCCCACCCACCCAAGGGGGTAGAGTGAGGAAGGAAGGAGCTAAAAGGAAAGGCTCTGACTCCCAGCCCTCTCACCCCAGCGTAGCGCTCCCAGGGAGCCCACATCCTACCTGGCAGTCTGAGCTGAGGGTGAATGAGGGGAAGTGAGTTTGGGAGATGGCAGGGGTAAAAAAAAAAGGTGAGAAAATATGTAGACAGACAGGGGGAATGAGCAAAGAGGCAGGTTAAGAGCCGGCGTCAGCACCAAACACTTACTTGAAGGCCTTGTAAATGGGCCGAAACCAGCAGACGTAGGAGCAGGGTGTGAAGAGGATGAGCCAGAGAAAGGCGAGGCCAAAGTTGGTGGCTCCCCCGCCTCCGATCAGCCACGCGAGACAGCCCACGAGGTTCACGGCCAGTGTGACGCTGTTCACTGCAGACCCAGGAGCACATGCACACACACAGACAGACAGCAGCACGTACACAGACACCAGGCCCACGCAGAGACAAGGAGACACACACCCATAACTCCACACAGACCCGCAATCACACACATGCCACCAGCGCAAGCACAGAGAGATGCAGACACACACAAATACACATGCAAACCACATTTATACCCATTCAATCCACATCAGTGAACGAACACACACACACACACACACACACACACACACACACACAGAGGGAGTATAGACTGTAAGAAAGAAAGCTGGGAGCTCAGACCAACCGCCTCCCCACACCCATTCCTGAGGACCTGAGAAATCTAGAGAATGAACAGCCTCCAGAGCAGGAAGCCAGAGCCTCAGCCCAGCAAGCCCAGCTGAAGGCCCCACCACCTCACGGGAGTAGAAATGCTTGTCTCCTGGTAAGAACGGCCTCAGAGTCTGGCCCTCCCAGACCCACTGCAATCATCAAGGCCGAGGCTCATCAAGGCCGAGGCACGGACCACCCACCTTCACCTTCTCGTGCCAGGTAAGGGTACAAACAGGACAATGGAAAAGGTCTCGGGGAAACATCTCTTCAAGCCATCGTACCATCTGCCTGCACTTAAATGGGGCACGTAGTGGTGGCTGGGATCTCCGTCTCTATCCAATGCATTTTTTAGAAAGCTATCATTCCACCTCCTCCAAGAAGGCTTCCTTCACTACTGCAGCCTTGTTCATCTCCCAACCCTCTGACCTCCTGCAGACCTTGGCTGCTCTCATGGCTCCCCAAGTCCAAATCTCAGCCTATCAATCAGAGCAGAAGCTCCCCAAGAGCAGGACCCAGGCTCCCCCACCTCTGTGTCCACATAATCTATCTGAGCCTTGGGATCACGGTATCAGAGTACAGCCAGCAGGGACCTCAGAGACTCCTCAGCTAGTGCTGCACTAACGCACCCAGGTCTTCTGACATCAGGGTGGGCTCTGCCTCGAACATTAGGCTGAGTCCCATTAAGGCTCCACAGAGACCTGCTAAATAAACAGAGGAAGGCGGGTCAATCTGAGCCTTACACAGCCAGGCATCTATGGTCCTGGTTTCTGAAGAGAACCTTTAAGCATCTCAAGGGTTACATACATTTCTTTGGGAACAAAGCATCTGGCAGGTGCCTAAAGAGGACTTAGAAAGAAAGATACTTATAGCTCTTAAATCCAGCTCCTAAATAAGATCCTCTCAGGGGCAGCGTTCCCAGAGCCCAGGTCAGGTGGAGTGCTCCCCAAGTCTGTCCTGACAACACTGTCACCTGTGCAGGTACACCCATCCCAGGACCCTCATAAAGAGCGTGAGCATTTCTTCCTGTGTGTTTCAGCTGCATTTCCTCCATCCCTGTTTACTGCCCCCATGTTTCCTGGAACCTTGGTGTTCTGACTGATTTTATTTGCTCTTTACGTAGACCAGACATAAACCTGTTGTCATACTGTTTCACATCTCCCCATTCCCACCTCTCTCCCGCTCAGCTGGTCTGGTGCCTTTGCTGCAATTATTTTACTGCCTCTTTGGAATCGACAGACATTGACTTGGCCACTCTCTCTGGCCATCAACTTTTTTCTATCCCTCCTTCTCTCTTTATCCAGCTTAGATTCCATACTTCATTACCCCCGTTTTCTTATTCCCTCCCCTGTGCTGCCTTCTGGTCACATTCACCCTGGATGAACACAACCCCCATCTGGACCTGAGCTGGATGTTGCTGGGAAAAGGAGCCCTGACCCCCCAGAGAAGCCCAGTAGCACTGTAAACGCATGGCAGCCAATCTCAAATGGACCCTACGCGTGGCCCAGAAAGATCAGGGCTCGTGTTTCTTTGGACAGTGTCCCCACCCTCTGTCCACAAATGTGCTCTCATCTGAATCCCAGTCTCCTCAAAGCTCCCATCCCCACTTCTACATATCTGATGGAAAAAAAGTGGAAGCCATCAGAGACCACCTACTCATTCTCTTCCCAACATCTACAGACCCACCCACACCTGCCCCATGCCTTCCTTCTCTCATGTTATATGGGGAAAGATGGCCCCCTGGTCGCCCAAAGGCCAAGCCAGGACTTGAAACTGAGTCTCTCTGTCCCCATACTCTTTCAGAACTCCGTATAACACCTGCTGCTAAGAGAATTCTTTCCCACCTTCCTGGCCCACCTTCATCTCCCAGGAAAGCAGCCAAGTGCAGGCCCAGCTCAAGGCAATGTCACACACGGCATCGTGGCTGTGGTCACCCTGTGGGTGTCTGGGGTTCTGTGGGCTGGTACCCAGTGTAGGACCACCAGCCTACCCTCCCTGCACATGCCTGAAAGGTACGTTGGACTAGCCTGGGCACAGCCACATCCCATCCCCCTAACATGATGCCTTCCCCACCAACTTGCCACAGCCCATCAGAAATGAGGGCCTTTAAACTCTTGACCTCAGAATCTTAGCATGTTCGAATTCTAGCCTCTTAGAATCACCAGCCACACAACACAGAGCTACACGGAACCACAGTGATCACCGAGCCAACACCCTCTGTCTACAAATGAGGAGCCTACTGCTTGGGAAGTGGAGCAACCAGCCCAGCTTGATCCATACTTCATTGATCCCAACTCCCAGCTGAATGCTCTTTTGTTTGAGCCATTTTCCAGAGAAAGCAAGAAAAATGAGGCTTTGAGGGGAAGGACTCCTCTCCAAATCCAGAATTCTGAGGTCCTGGCAGCCACCAGAGGTTTCCTGGAAAACTACTCCAATAGGAAGGTAAGGGAGAGCAAGAAAAGTGGAATTACGCTACCGACAGAGACCCCTACCAGATGCCCTGTGAATGGGAGAAGGGGGTGGGAGCAGGAGAGGCCTAGATGGGGGGTTGAGGGAAACAGGCCCGGCTGGGAGTCAGGTGGCCCATGCAGGCGCTGCAAGGGGGCTGAAGGCCTCGGCCTGCCTCCATCCTCCACACCCCAGCCCAGCACACCCGATCCCAAAGCACTCACACATCCAGAGGTAGTAGAGGCGCTTGGTCATGCTGAGATGCTGAGGAGGGATGTCTGCCTCAAAGTCTTGGTAGAAACACGGCTTCAGCGGGATAAATTTGGGCAGTGGTGGGAAGTTATTCACTTTCTCTGTGGGTAAAGCACACTGCATGGCATCATCTTGAATGTTCCCCTCCCCCGACAATCCAGTACCGTTCTTTCCCTGGCCCGGGCTGCCTCGTGGGCCCCTGCTATCCCCACCAAGCCATCCCTGCGTTCTGGAGCCTGCCTGAGGTTCCCAAGGTAACCACAGGCTCTGAGGCAGTGTCACTGTCTCACAAAAGAAACAATAAGTGCTGCCTATCAGGGGTATAGCACCCTCCTCAGCAGGGATTCAGCTCCAGGCAGAGGAAGCAGGATGGGAGGGTCTGGAAATGGGGGTTCCAGCCTCCACTCCAATATTCTGCTCTTGGGCAAGTCACCACCCCTCTCCAGACCTCCATTTATCCAGTGGGATGAGGAGAGAGCTAGATAGGCCCTAAAAGTCCCTCCAGCTCTGGCATTCTACACCTGAGCCTTCGGAAACCAGACAACTCAGAACCGGAAGAGAAGGTCTCAGAGCAATGGTGAGAGCAGTGGTGACAAGGAGGAGGGGACTGAGCCACCCAGGCCGTACATTAGTCAGGCTGCCAGTACGACCAACACATCAGGATGCTGGGTCCCTGGTCCCAGGTTCAGGTCTGCCAGAGTGCTAGACGGTGTCACGCTGAGGGTGTCAGACAGACAAGCCTCAGTGGGGGACCAGGGAAAACCTGGGGACAAGAGGACAGAAAGAAGCTGCCCTCCAATACTAGAGGGAGTAAGGGGACTGGGAAAGGGCCACCCGCCCTATTCTCACCTGCATGTCATACCCATGTGGCCCGCCCTCTCCTTACCTGCCATGATGGCACCAGCCAGCCAGCAGCCTGCCCACACCTCTTTGTCCTGAACTGGAAGGAAAGAAAAGCCAGAGAAGGATGAGGACCATGGCCAGGCCGAGCCTGGCCCCAGCTGGGCTGGGGGTTCCCTGCAGCAGACCCTGCTCATGTTCCCACCATGAGATGAACCCCATGAAGGCAGCTCCCACCTCACAGAGCCACTGTCTGTCCACAGAAAATCCCATCGGGGTAAGGAAGGAACCTGAGAAGGGACCCCATGCAGGGAAAGGCAAGTGACAGAGAAGGCCTGCAGGGCTCAGAGACTTCCAAGAGGAAACCCGAGTCCTTGACCCTGAACAAGGCAGAGCCCGGCCTCAGTCACAGGCTGGACTCCCCTCTGTCCTGACTTTGTCGCTAGCCATTTGTTCACTAACTGACGGCATGAGCAAGAGATGTGGTCCCTGCCCTCTGCACTAAAGAGCCAACAACCTCTGCAGTAAATAATGTAAAAGGCAAAGATGGCTGCTACGAACACATACAGCATAGATCAAGGCAGATCGCCTGGTTTGGGGGGGTCCCAGAAATTTAGTGTAAGCAGTAAGGGGAGACCTGGAAAACACAGAGGAGTTGCCCAGGGTAGGGCGGCCTTCTGGGCAGAGAGGAAAGCTCACAGAGACCCTGATGAGGAAAGAAACTCACACTTTTAAGGAGAAAGAAAGCCACTGTGGCCAAGCAGAGTGCAAATAAGGAAGCAGCAGGAGTGAGCCTGGAGATGCAGGTGGGCAGGGAGGGCTGCCTGAGGCCTTAGGAGCAAATCTGAAGGGGCCTGAGGTAGATTTGAGGAGTGGGGGAGGGAGGCAACCAAGGAGACTGCCTGCCTGCTTAAACACTGGGGGGTGGGGAATGGAGCTTCCCATTACAGGAGGCACCCTGAGAAGAGGCACAGGTCCCTGGGAAGATAAGAAGATGCAAGTCCCCAGTGCAGCGAGACCCCCAGCCAGGGCTGCCTGGCAGGCACTGGGGATATTCGGCAGGGAGGTCAGCAGGGGGCCTGCACTGAGGGTACGGTAAGTGAGAGAACGCCAAGGAAGCACATGAGTGATCATCTCGCTGGAAAAGTAACTCTGGTGGCGACACTAGGTAACAGTCAGAATCAGAAATGGTCTCCAACCAAGTGCTAGGGCAAGGCAACATTCAAAAGTTGGGTGGAGATTTCTGTAAAATTTAAAAACAGGCAAAACAATTCAGAGAACAAACTGATGGTTGCTAGAAGTGAGGGGGATTGGGGGATGGGTGAGAGAGGTGAAGGGATTAGGAAGTGCACATTGGTAGTTACAAAACAGTCACAACGTGAAGTGTAGTATGGGGAATATAGTCACTAATGTTGTAAAGATTATGTGGGATGTCAATGAGTGCTAGACTTATCGGGGGATCCCTTCATAGATTCTATAAATGCCTAACCACTGCGCTGTGAAACTACACTACACCAGAAACTAATATAATGGTGATACGACAGCTCTGATGGCCATTCCAGAAAAAGAGCTCCAAAATTGCGTTGAAGGGTGGACTAGGCACTGGCATCGGTGCGTAGCTTCCCAAGGGGAGAACTTCGAAGGTGACCGTAGTGATATTCAGCAGAGGTATGTAACACTTTTTCTAGGATGAGTTCACACACTTAACTGTCAGACTCGTGCGTGTGCGTGTGTGTGTGTGTGTGTGTGTGTGTAGTCACAGGTTGTAAAGTACAGCATAGGGAATATAGTCAATGGTATTGTAACAGCTGTGTACAGTGTCAGAGGGGTAGTAGATGGGAATGGTTATCACTTTGTGAGGGGTGTAAATGTCTAATCATTATGTTGTTTTGTACACCTGAAATTAATAAAATAATAAAAACAGTCAAAACAAATCTACGGTGTTAGAAGTCAGGATAGTATTACTCTTGAGGGAGGGCAACCTGATGTGGTCTCTTCTTGAATCTGGGTGCTGGTCACACAGAGGTGGTAGCTTTCTGAAAAGTCATCAAGCATACAATTACAATTTATGAACTTTCCTATTTGCTATACTTCAATTAAAAGTTTGCTTTTAAAAAAGAAAAACAAAGCCTCCTTGAGTTGCAGTCAAATTCCTCTGAATCCAGTTAAAAGTTTGGGCAGTTACAATGTTTTGCAGCCCCTTTATGATATGAAATCAAACACAGAGATAAAAACCCAAAACATCTGCCACAAAAGGAAAAAAGGCAGGCATGATAGAGACCCACATGAAATGATACCCTTACACAGTTGCATTAATTGTAGCATCATTTGGGGCAGCTGGATAGTTCAGTTGGTTAGAGCGTGAGCTCTGAACAACAGGGCTGGCAGTTCGATTCCCACATGGGCCAGTGAGCTGCGCCCTCCACAACTAGATTGAAGACAATGAGCTGCCACTGAGCTTCTGGAGGGGCGGCTGGATGGCTCAGTTGGTTAGAGTGCAAGCTCTCAACAACAAGGTTGCTGGTTCAATTCCTGCATGGGATGGTGGGCTTCTCCCCTGCAACTAAAGACTGAAAACGGCAAGTGGACTTGGAGCTGAGCTGCACCTTCCACAACTAGATTGAAGAACAACAACTTGGAGCTGATGGGCCCTGGAGAAACACACTGTTCCCCAGTATTCCCCCAACAAAAAAAAATTTTAATAATAATAATAAAATAAAAATTGTAACACCGAAAGTTAATGATTAGAAACAAGCTACATGTCCATCAATAGGGGACTAATTAAATAAACGATACCGTTATACAACAGACTGCTCTGCAGCTACTTAAAAAAATACTGATATTGGGCCGGCCCGGTGGCTCAGGCGGTTAGAGCTCCGTGCTCCTAACTCCAAAGGCTGCCGGTTCGATTCCCACATGGGCCAGTGGGCTCTCAACCACAAGGTTGCCAGTTCAATTCCTCGACTCCCGCAAGGGATGGTGGGCAGCGCCCCCTGCAACTAAAATTGAACATGGCACCTTGAGCTGCGCTGCCGCTGAGCTCCCGGATGGCTCAGTTGGTTGGAGTGTGTCCTCTCAACCACAAGGTTGCCAGTTCAATTCCTCGACTCCCGCAAGGGATGGTGGGCTGTGCCCCCTGCAACTAGCAACGGCAACTGGACCTGGAGCTGAGCTGCGCCCTCCACAACTAAGACTGAAAGAACAACAACTTGAAGCTGAACAGAACCCTCCACAACTAAGATTGAAGGGACAACAACTTGACTTGGAGAAAAGTCCTGGAAGTACACACTGTTCCCCAATAAAGTCCTGTTCCCCTTCCCCAGTAAAATCTTTAAAAAAAAAAAAAATACTGATATGGAAAGATCTCCACAATTACCAGTCACTGAAAATATTCAAGATGTAGAACAGTCTATATAATATGCTACCTTTCATATTTTAAAAAAGGAGCAGGGGGGCGGAGAATAAAAACATATTTTCCTTTTGACCCAACAATCCTACTTCTGTTTATGTGCCCACAAACAAGAAACAACAAATTTACGTTATTCAAAATGACAATATTTTGCAAGAGCAAAATGCTGGAAGCCACCTAAACGCAACTGTTTGAATGGACTATGGTGCGTCACTCACTGGCGCCCTCCATAGATGTAGGACTTTGAACTGCTACAGACCGCTTGCCAGGACACACTGTCAAGTGAAAACAACAAAGTACAGACAAGTATAAAGAGTATGCTACCTGTTATGTAAGAAAAAATGGGGAAATAAGAACATGTATGTAAATTTGCTTATTTTTGCAAAAGAAATACAGCAAGAGTAAACTAAAATCAAATGAAATGGTCACCCACATGGTGGAAGGGCTAGGGTGAGTAGTGAGACTTCTCTGGGTAAAGTTTTTTCCATCCTTTTGTACACATAATGTCTTACATATTCAAAAACTTATACCAGAAAGAAAAGTAAGCCCTAAAATTGAAATAAACAAAAACAAATGAAGCTAAATGCAGAGCTAATTGATAACACAACCACACAGAAAGAAGAACTGGCCAAGTAACTTGTTACCGTCCTGTGTTCCCTTAGAGGGATACATCTCAGGGACACAAATAACTAGAAAAATATATATGAGCAGTTTCACTGTTACCATAGGTACTAATGTGGTGATGCTGCAATGTTGTCATGTGTACTGAAGGGAAAAGCATATGAGGCCTGACAATTATGTTCACAAACTCATCCTAGAAAAAGGGCTACATACCTCATTGCTGAATATCACTACGGTCACCCAAAGTCCTCCCCTTGGGAAGCTATGCACCGACGCCAGCGCCTAGTCCACCCTTCAAAGCAATTTTGGAACTCTTTTTCTCGAATGGCCATCAGAGCTGTCGTCGTATTACCCTTGATGTCCTGAATGTCATCAAAATGTCTTCCTTTCAATATTTCTTTTCTCTTCAAGTAAAGAAAGAAGTCACTGGGGGCCAGATAAGGTGAGTAGGGAGGGTGTTCCAATACAGTTATCTGTTTACTGGCTAAAAACTCCCTCACAGACAGTGCCATGTGAGCTGGTGCACTGTCGTGATACAAGAACTCCTTCAGTATTTTTTTTTTTTTAAAGGAGGGCACAGCTCACTGGCCCATGGGGGGATCAAACCGGCAACCTTGGTTGTTATTAGCACCATGCTCTAACCAACTGAGCTAACCGGCCACCCCCTTGGGACCATTTTTGCACACACCTTTCTCATCCAAAGATTTTCAGTTCAGATTTTCCTAACTGTTTCTCTATCGATGTTTACTTGGTCTGCTATGCTTCTCAGTCAGCCGACAATTTTGACACACAATTCAATGAATTTTTGCAATGTTTTCGTCAGTTCTGCTCGTTACTGGCTGCCCTGACCTCTCTTCATCAGTGACGCGTTCTCTCCCCTCAGAAAAACGTTTAATCCATTTGTACACTGCCGTTTTCTTCATGGCATTACCCCCATAAACTTGGACTAACATGTCCCTGATTTCAGTTCCACTCTTGCCAAGTTTAACAAGAAATTTAATGTTTGTGCGTTGCTCTAATTCAAGCTCTGACATTCTCATGACAGCACACAAAAACACGCTACAACAATAATAAATGCCGCTCAGCAGGACACCACCACATGTCGACAGGAACGTAGCTGTTAGACACTGATGTACCAAGGTTATGACACCTTACCAGCTGTTTGTACAGGGCTGCCAGTGTAAGCGCATGGTGGCGAGTTCGCAAACTGAATTGTCAGACCTCATATGAGTAAATGTGTTAATGTTGTTGAGAACCTGGGTTCTCACTGTTAGAGTATGAAGACAGAATATGGAATGTGGAGCCGTGATGTTAGATTTGAATTGGAGGTATCAGTATGAACTCATGACTTAAAAATATATACCGGGGATGCCAAAAAAATGTATATAAGTGGACACTTTGGTCACACTGCTCAAGCAGGAGTTCACCATAATCTGAAGTGTTTGGATACTGATGGGAACCACTCTGAGCTCCTCTTGTAATTGCAGAAGTCAAACGTGACTTGTATTCATCGTTTGTTATCGGTATATATTGAGTATTACAATTTTAATAGTTTTTCCATTCTTGAAATGTGTATGCATTTTTTTGGCACCCTCTATATATATGGCTGGTCCCAAGACGAGACAAAGAAATACAAGGTTAGCCTAGAGCATCTTGTCATGCCAGAACCAAGCAGGTATTCAGCTAACAGGGGCATGTCAAAAGGATAGGAATTTGAACGGGCTACCACCAACAGCCAAATTTAGAATAGTTAAGAGTATCAAAAGTAATAATATCAATAAAATAATATACTGAATTTTTAAAAATAATTCATGAGTGCAAAGTGACATTCTTCGTTTGTTGTTTTTTTGTTTTGTTTTGTTTTCTTTTTTTGTTAGTTTCAGGTGTACAAAACAATTCAGTACCATGGTATCTGAAACTTGCTTCAAATTGTTCGTAAAGCAAGAAATGATGGAGAGACATAGACAGAACCAAAGCAAATGTGGCATATGTTAACAATGGGTAAATCTGGGTGAAGCTGTATGACTGAACCTTGTAACATTCCTTAAATTTTAGTGTGAAAGTTTTCAAAATAAGAAGTTGAAATATGAATAATGTCAGTCATGGATCATTACACACTGAATGAAAAGAGTGCACGAGTCCACAATGATACACAAAGAAAAGGGAGAGGGAAAAGAGAAAGTTCTGATAATAGAAAGAATGACAGAATTTTTTTTTGAATCACCATTTGTAACCCCTATGTAAGAACTGGTATAAGCAGGGATCGTCAGTGGCTGCTAACCCATTGGGTGAAAGGTGGCTGGAGAAGAGTCACAGTCCGAGTGCCACCTCCCAGATTACTTATTAATCACAACAGAGGAAAAGTACGTTGATAATAAGATACCTAGCAGACCAAGTGACCAAACGTGGCATCTCTGATAACGGGACGGAAGGCATTATATACCTCCTGACGTGGCACACAAAGAAGGACACAAGATCATCTATATTGCATTGTGGCCAAAATATTTCATTTTAAAATAATTATGAAAAAAAAATCTGACAAATCCAGATGGTGGGACATTCTCCAAAACCAATGTTAATGTCATGAAAGACAAAAATTAGTAGGGGGACTCATCTAAATTAAAGGAGACTTTAACACACATACAACCAAATGCAGGGAGTGATATTTTAGTGAATCCTGGATTTTTAAATCACAGTTACAAAGGGCATTTTTAGGACAAGTGGAGAAATTTGAATATAGACTGAATAGTAGGTATCACTGTTCAAGGTGAAATTTCTTAGGTGTTGTGGTTAGGTAGGAGAGTATCTTTTCTTAGGAGATACATACTGAAGTATTTGGAGGTACAGTGTCTTGTCTGCAACTTAACTTTCAAATGGTTCTGCCAAAAAAAATTAGATAGGTAGATAAACAGATAATATAAATGTTACAAAGTATTAACAGTCAGTGAATATAGGTGAAGTACAGATGTTCATTGCAATGTTCTTTACACTTTGTTGTAGCTTTGAAATTTTTCAAAATAAATAATTGGGGTGAAATATATATACATACTTGTATTTGATAATATATACACAAAGAATCTCTACTAGGATACCAAGAAAAAAATGATTGTGGCTCCCTGGGGGACAGAGAAACAATAGATGTAGAGCAGGTGGGAGAATTGTTACTATGTGTCTTTACATCATCTAATCCAAGACCATCAATTTTAAGATAGATCATTATTTTATTTACCAAAAGAAAGCAAAAATACTGCCAACTTGTAATTGTAAGATGCCCAAAATTTTAAGACAGACATTAAAATGTTTTCAGAAAAATCAAAATGTTCATCTTAGAATTGATGAAATTTGGGACACTTTAAAATTATGAACCATGTAAATGTACTACCTGTTCAAAAAAAATGAATGAAGAAAAAAAGTCAGGCAGAAGAGGATGAGCTGGCAAAGAACGAGGAGGAGCAGCCGATGAGGCAGGAAGAAAACCAGGAGAGCGAATTTCCAAAGCCTGGAGCCGACAGTGGACAATATGACAGATGCCACTGAGAAGCCCAGCATGAAAGGGTTGGGCTGAAAGTATTCATTATACTCAGTAACATCAAGTCACCTGTGACCTCAGCGTGAGTTAGTTTGGTGGTGCAGGGTGGGAATAGCAGCCAAATTAGATCTACAACAGGTGACCTGAGAGCACGTGTAGCCAGCTCTTTGAAGAAGCCTGCCTGTGCCTACTGGTGGGAGAACAGAGGCTGGGCACTACCTCAGTGTGTAGTCACACAACAGCCTAGCCAACTGTCCCCCCATGTCTTTCCTTAAGGAAAGAAGAGTCTGTGAGACTGTGCCTTTCTGGGACTCTGTTCCATCCTTATGTTTACACCTTATGTCTCTCTGTCTGGTTCCAAAAAGATGGTTTGCAGCCAAAGACGGGTAAGATATCTCACGGGAGATACAACCTAAGCCAGGCGGAACCGAGTGGGGACCCCAATGAGCTGCCTTAGAAGGATATGGGAAGGGGCCTTGCCTCCCCTTCCCCCTGCCTGGGAAAAGCTGTTGCCGGCTGTGCCTTTTCCCTGGCACCTGTTTGTGAGAGAAGTTACAAAAACAAAGATCAGTTCTCTCCACTTAGCTCAACGGAACTTACAAAATAAGAGACTTGACCCTTCTGACCCTGAGAAGGTACATACCTTAACTAGGACATTGTGGGACCTTGTGCTTCAGCTGTTGACTGACAAAGGGTGATTGAGATAGGTGTTTTTCTGTTGTGGTGTGTAAGAAACAATGTTGCTTTCTCTTGTTTTTGTATACCTATTCAATAAAAACCCCCAGTCCGCCATATTCTGGGCTCCAGTCCTCTGAGACTGAGAGACCCCTGGCCTTCCGAGAGATTTAACTGCATTAAGTCTCTGTTTGTTTCTTTCTAAAAAAAACTTAACCCAAACTGCCCCTTCTCACACCCTCACTGCCCGTGTTGCGCTGGACGCGACATCAGTGGGATATGGGGTCCAGGAGAGGCTATGGCTGAGGGCTGTTTGTCGAACATGAAAAGAAGCTGGAGCTGTGCAGGACCCAATTACAACAGGCAGAGGGTAACCGATGGAGCAAGCCCTGAAGAGAGGAGAAGCACAGGTCCCATAAGGAGGTGCGACAAGCCTCATCCTCACAGGGAGGGAGAACACGATGCAAGCAGGTACAGGCAGGCTTAGGGTCTTAGAAAGGACCGTGAGAGTCCTGTGGATTTGCTTCAATTTTCTCCATGATATCGGAGACAGGTTGGAGTTGAGAGGGAGGAAGTAAGAGTAGAGGACCCAGCAAGTCAACAAGCAATTACAACTCAGCCTGAGAAGTGCTTGGGAGATCAAGTACAAAAAACTGTGGGAACACTTCCCTGGTCAGTCCTGGAGGAACAAGGCAGGGCTTCAGCGAGGTGAATCCTGAAGGATAAGTAAGAGCTGGCTAGGGAAAAAGAGAATCAGGAAAGCAGGTGTGAAAGTCGAGGAGAGCAACAGCATGGTCTATCCAGGGAACAGAAAGCAGCAGAGCAAAGATGAAGTTCAAATTGGAAGGAGGGACGGAAGGTGGGAGGGGCTGGGTCACCCTGGCCTTGAGGCCACCGGCAGGATTTGAGCCTTATCCTTAGAGACTAGCCAGCCACTGAAGGATTCTATTCTTCTTTTAAAAAATATAGCCTCAAAGGTGTTTTTTTTAATAAAATGAAAATATGTTGCTTTTCAGTTATGTATAAAAATATCTGCAAGTTAAAAAAAAATCAAATTGCATAAAATAGAAAATAAAAGTTCTTCGAAAATCCACCTTCTCAGGGGCGAACCCTTTAACAGTTTGACCTTTAGGTTTTTGGTTTTGGGTTTTTCTAAAATGTATGCATATATGACAAAGATGAGATTTTTTTTTAAGTTTGTGTTTTTTTGTTTTTTTTTCTTTTGTTTTTTTTTAAGGAGGGTGCAGCTCACAGTGGCCCATGTAGGGATTGATAAAAGAGAACTGACATCTTGGGATGCTTAACCATGGACCTGGGAGGACTGTGGGTGGAGCCGGGCCGGTTGACTCTCTAGCCCTCATTTCCTGTTGAACTTTGTGGTAACTTTCAGGGGGAGGGATGCTAATAAATAGAATAGCCATCTTGGACACCCCGCATTATTTTCTTTCTTGGGGGGGGGGCAGTTGGAGCCCTGTGTTGGAGGTGTACATTCCCGCACTGCGGTGGTGGTTTTCGTTTCTTTTTCCTCCCTCCCCCCAATAAACCATTTTTTTCTTGTGGATTTATCTGGAGAGTTATTTTTGCCAGTCAACAGGCTGGAACGGCTACCTTGGTGTTATCAGCACCACGCTCTAACCAACCACCCAAATATGAGAGATCATTTTATACATGCTGTTTTATAACTGGTTTTTTTCCACTCAACAATATCTCATGAAAAATTTTCAGGTCAATGAATATCGGTTGTGTCAATCTTTGTAATGATTGGTCAACAGGGTCAACCATGTCCATGGTCATGGCTGATTTGGCAACTGGGAGGGCACAACGTCAGGGAGTGTGGGGTAGAGGCCAGGCTGCCAAGAAAAGAGGAAACCCGAGGGAGACGAAGAAGGAACACTTCTAGCACACTAGTCTTTAACAAACTTGAATGAAATTTTAATACACACAAACACACACACAATATCAGTGACAATACTGAAACACCACACACCAAAGGATGAACAGTAGTCATCTCTTCAGAGTGAGATTATAAATTATCTGTTTTCTTCCTTTTTACCTTTATTTTCTAAAAGTTCTACAATGGTCATATATCACTTTTGTAGTAAGACAAAGCCACCAGTTTTAAACGGCAGCAAGTAGTGGAGCCAGAAAGGTTTTTCCAGATAGGAGACTTGGGCACATTTAGAGGCTGGTACCGTAGGAGGGGAAACAGCTGACAGATATTGGTACCTCGGGAGCCAGAAGAGCTGGCATCCACAGCACAGAGTGGGCACATTAGACTAGGAGACCTCCTTCTACAGGGATCAAGAAGCGGGAAGACATGGGTGTGGTTCCATTTCTCCCACAAACCGCCAACCACCCCTGTCTGTGAGTAAAGGGCTTGGGGAGACTAGTCCAGTTTGGAATACTCCTCCCATGGAATGGAATGAGAAGCTGAGGAGAAGAGGAAAAGGGTTTCTAGAAAGTGATAGAAGGACAGAGGCTGGAGACCCCACATGGAAGCAGAACCAGACTGCCCTAGTAGGTGGTGAGCCCCCAGAAGCTTTCTACATTCTGAGCACAGACTCCAGAATTGGGGCTTCTGCTGCTGGGTTGGGACACACGGGCAAAGCTGCAGGGTAGCTGAGGACATGGGATGGAGAATGGTTAAAATCCTGGGCCATGGGGTCCAGGAAGGACACAGAAGGTGTAGTGCTCATGGTACAGAGAAAATGAAGGTGTCAGAGAACTAGGGGTCTCTGTGAGGTCCCCAAGCAGGTAAAGTAGAAGTTGGACTGTGGTCAGAGGATCCTGGAGTTGAAGATTTCAGAGGCAGCCACACGCCAACAATGAGCAGCCTCCAGTGTGGCTGGTAGAAAGGGTGGCTAAAGGAGACATCACCTCCCATGAGATAACGAGATGTGAAATGGGACGCTGTTATCCAGAACTAAAGTCCTCCAAGGAAACAGGGAAGAGAGGCAGGGAGAAAGTGGGTAATAACTGGATTGGAGGAGCCTCAAAAGAGGTGGCTAATGCTGGCTCCACCTGACCTTTAACCCTAGTACCTGGCTGTCTCCCAAAGGTGTGCCCAGAGTTACAGAGAAGTCAGTGTAGCAAAGTACGGATGACTCAGTGTGGGAGAAGCCAGAGCTCAGGGCAAGGCTGCTTCGTTTGTACATGGTTAGCCTGGAGAGAAGTTAGGCTTGGGAGGGCTGCAGGAGGCTGCAGTCCCAGGAATGGAAGACTCCAGGCTCCTCTGCCCTTATTTCAGAGCTAGCCTTTGTGTGTGTGTGGGGGGGTGTGGGAGAGAGAGAGAGAGAGAGAGAGAGAGAGAGAGAGAGAGAGAGAGAGAGAGAGAACTGGCCTCTGCAAACCAAATTTCTTGACTTCAAAATAGAAGAAGTAGCAATTTGCTCATTTGAGAGTCTTTCATAACGTTGGTGGTGGGAGTTGGAGGGAGGTACTACATATCTCCCCAACTGCGCAGACCTAAGGGAGTACATCCCTGGTTACCAATAAGATAGCAAATACTACCTGTATTTTGTTTTTAAAAACCAGATTATAATTTACTGCATTTCTTACTGGAAGGACAGAAGCTCCCACAGTGGAAAGAGCGAGGCTATTGGCAGAGAGAAGGGACTCAACCTGGCCTCAGATAAGGCCAGAGACCTGGGGCTGGTTCCAGGGCTCCCTTCTCCCCAGCATGAGCCCCTCATCCACGGCATAGAACTGGTCATTCTCTTCCTGCCTGCCCAGAGCCTATCTAAGATGGAAGTTTACCCCTCTTGCTCTACCTCTGGTCCCCATATCTCACCTCAAACCTGAAGTCCCAGGGCTATGGATCATGCTCAGAAAGCAGCACTCTCTTGGCATTGTGTCACGGTCCTCTGATGACCCTTTGGTAGCCCCTCCTGACCCAGTGCCTAGCAGTCAAGTCTTGGGTCAATCAGCTACAAATCTCCCGTCAGCTACCCTTTGCTTCTCTACCCCAGGCGGACCTGCTTTCCACACAACCCAGCTTCACGTATGAGATCACGTCTAGCCACCCCTCTGCTTCTAGTGCCCCTAAACCAGAGCCCTGTCAACTCCTGTAAGTCCTACTATTGTCTCACATCCCACCTCTCCTGGGAAGCCTTTCCAGACATCCCTGCTGTACATCCCACTGTTTAAATTCTGAGCCAGTTATTGGGCACCAAGCAGTCACTCATTCTCATCCAATCTCTTTCTCACTCTCTCATGGGTGGGGATTCCGGGAGGCACCCAACACAGGGCAGGACACAGAGCACTGTCAATGTACGTTCTGGCTTAGGACTTGGATACACTTCCAAGAGGTGGGAGAGGAGCAATTGATGTCCTCCTCCTATTGGACTAAGCCACAGCTTCTGTCAACCCTGCTGTCGCATACTTCCTCCAGGAAACCTTGGGAGACTCCAGCCTGTAGAGGAAATGCTGTGGGGAGGGGCAGGGACAAGGAGGCAGAGGGAGTGAGGAGGGAAGGAAAAGGAACTGGGAGAAGAACTAGGAGGGACGCTCTGAACTAGAACAAGCAGCTTCCTCAAGGGAGGTCAGTACTTTATCCTATTATTTCATCCCTAGAGAAAGGTGCTGGTGTAGAGATGCCCAGAGAAGGCAATGAACTTGTTCAGAAGTGGCCAGCCAGCCAGGAAAGGATTACAGAAACAGCAACAGAACCCAAGGCCCTATCCAGAGCTCCCCTCCCAGGACTCCATGGGTTTGGGAAACCTAAGAAGACCCTCTGGCCTATCAGTCACCAGAGACAGTTCTGTCTCAGCTCTGCAGACTTTGCCTTCAGGCTCACCAGATCAAATCTCAACTAGGAAGACTTGTGTAGCCCCAAACAAAATCTCTCCACCAGTCATGTCCCTGCAAGAACCATCTCCCTCTTTCAGAACCCTGTCCCTTGGAGGCAGAAGCGGTAGGGCATAGGCTGCAAAGTTCTCCAGACTCCTCCACGCCATGGGCTCAGGCTGGACTCACAAGTCAGGCTCCCCAACAGCTGTGCTTAATCCCCACCTCTATGCCTTTGGCCATGCCATTCCCCAGCAATGCACTCTCGTACCACTCCTCCCACGCAAATTTCACCTCCTCCAGAAAGTCTCTGATTCACTGGCTCTCGCCTCCCTTTCTCCTTGGGTTTCTTGTGTCCGCGGGAAAGTCCGCCTGGGCCTTCCTAAACTCCCCATCCATCGGAGCTGGGCATCACCGGTTGGAACCCTCTGAGATGGCGAATTCTTAATCTCTACTTGGCTCCCCCATCCCCCAGACCAGGAGCTCCCGGAGGTAGGGACAGGGACAGGCTCCCAAACGCCTCAACTACATCCTCGTGACCGACTCCTGCCAGCGTTGGAATTAGCTATATCCGGCGCCCCAACACACCACCCCAAAGCCTGGGTAGACCCCAGGATCAAGCCAGCGCACCCATCCCCCAAACACTAAAGCGGCTCAGGCCCGCTGTCCAAAGCTCTGCTGCCCCGGGGAGGAGGAAGAGGGGAGGCGTGGGAGGAGAGTAATAACCTGGGTCCACCCGCAGACTCATCTTGTTAAGAAGGACCCAAAGGAGGCCACAGTTACCCCGCGTCCAATCGCCCCCATCTCCGGCGGCGTACGCCATCCCTAGGAAGAGGAGGCCGATTGATTACCAAGGAACGCCAGGTGGGGCTGTGGGGATGGAGGGCCCAAGGCCCAGGCTTCGGAATCCAGGGGTCTGACGTCACCCAAGACACTGGTTCCCTCTGAGGGAGGTGGGGATGGGCGTGGGGTGGGATTGGGGGACCTGAAGGCACCCGGGGCGCTCTTTCCCCGCTCCAAACAGGGAAGGTCACCTCGACTCTCCACCTCTCCAGCAGCTCCGCCTGCCCACTGCATCCAAAAGTGAAGCATAATGGCTACCAAGCTGGAGAGGGGGTGACCCGCATCTCGCCCTGCGCAGCTTCCCTGCAAAGCCCTTCTCGAGCTTTCAGTCCCAGGACTCACCCGCTGCTGTCGCTCAGCTGCCGAAAGGCCGCGGCGCTGCGCTGCGCTGCGCTGCACCCGGCTATGCGGCGCGGAGCCGGCCGCGAGCCGCGAGCCACTCGGGGCCTGGGGGCGGGGAGCGCGCGCTCTCGCCTAGGGCCCGCTCCTCGCTCTCCCGCGCCACCCCTGCCAGCACCAGCCGCTCTCGCGAGATTCCCGCGCCACCTCTAGGGCCGTTCTTCCTGAGCTCGCGAGAAGGAAGGCCTGGCCGCCCCCGCGCCTTACAGGAGCTGTCCGAGGTGCTAAGTTCCGGCCCAGGCCCGATTTGGCGGAGCGCGGCACCCCAAAGACAAGAGTATGGCGAGGACGTGGAGGAAGGAGCCTGTACCAGCAGCCAGAGCCTCAGCTTCCAGATCTGTAAACTGGGGAGAATAACCTCCCATGCCGGTCCCATTGGCCTCTGGGATTTACCAGAAAGAAGGAGTGAGAAAGAACTTTGTGAGCAGGAGAGCACGGTGATTGATGAAGGTCCTTCAGATCCACAGGCCCAAAGTGACAGAGAGGGGCTGGAGGATGGAAGATCGCAGATGAGACATGAAGGGACAGAGATGAGATGTAGAGAGGCATAAATACAACGATCCGTGGAAAGACAGACATAGAAAGACAAGAGAGGAGAGCCATGAACATAGGGCATACAAACATGGAGAGACAGAGATACAGAAACATGGAGAGATCAAGATTTGAAGAGAGGGCTGGCCCGGTGGCTCAGGCGGTTAGAGCTCTGTACTCCTAACTCCGGAGGCTGCCGGTTCGATTCCCACATGGGCCAGTGGGCTCTCAACCACAAGGTTGCCGGTTCGACTCCCGCAAGGGATGGTGGGCTGTGCCCCCTGCAACTAGCAACGGCAACTGGACCTGGAGCTGAGCTGCGCCCTCCACAACTAAGACTGAAAGGACAACAACTTGACTTGGGGGGAAAAAAGGCCTGGAAGTACACACTGTTCACCTTCCCCAATAAAATCTGTAAAAAAAAAAAAAAAAGATTTGAAGAGAAAAAAGACATGGAAAGAGAGAAGGAAGAGAGGGAGGACAGAGAACATGATGAAGTGAGAAAGAAATAAGAAACAGGGGCAGGCAAGCTACACAAAGTAATAGAAGGAGGTTTAAAAAGACAAAGAGACAGAAGAAAAAAGAATGAAAGAGACTGATATGCAGAAATGAACACCTAAAAAGTATACAGACCAGGGGAAATGTTTAAAAACCCAGAACTAATGATGGTTGAGAAATACCTACTTGGGGAGATGGGGCTGGGAGTGAAAGAAAGGCTTTTATTGTGAGTGATGTTTACTAGGGGATCTCTCCAGCCAGGCCACCCTCTGTCCTGGCAGCCAGTGGCTCCTGCCTTCCACCATGCCCTCCGCCCACACCATCCTGGGCCTGGAAGAGGGCCTCCGTGAGTAGGAGACACTGCAGGGATTCTTTGCCCAGAATAAGAGCCCATTGTTCTGGCTCCAGCCTGCTGGGAGTGAGGCCTCACTCCCACATCTGGGATAGAAAGGGGGCAGGAGTGAAGAAAGGCAGACAAGAACTGAGGGAGAGGAAAGAAAAGGGAGGGGCCTCAGGCGCTGTGGAAAATTAAGCAGGAAGCGTAATCTAGCAGCCAGTCCAATCGGGAGGGAAGAGCCCTTCGTGAGCTATGGGCAGGGTAATATTGTTCTGCTGCTGATCCTGTCCCTGGTCCCCCCGATGGTCACTGCTCTCTATCTCTGCTGTAATGCGAGCTTTGGCCCATTCACAGAGCTGTGGGAGGACCCAATGAGGTAATGAATGAGAACCCAAGGAAGTTATCAAATGTGGCTCCTACAGTAGGCACATTGGGAGTCCATGTGGGCTTCAAGAAAGATAGAAGAGTTCACATGAGCCTTCAGGAGAGGAGTCTGAGGGCCGCATTGAAGTCTACAGGGGAGATTTCTGGGGTCCACATGGAATTTACGGGAGCTATCGTATGCTTCATGTGGATCCTACAGGAGAAATATTTGTGTTCCCATCTGATGACCACGGATGACATTTACCCAATCAGGAGAAGCAGAAGGACCTCCTATTTGGCTAACAACTGAGGCAGGAAAAGTGCCCAGGTCCAAAGTCAGAGGCCCTTCTTTGTCCCAGTGTATTGCACCTTCAGAGTTTGGATGAATAGAAGGGAATGATGCTTCAGTGACAATCATTTAAACGTGCTTTTATTCAACAAGCATTTGCTATGCAGTGGTTAAGAATATGGGCCTAGAAGGCAGACTGCCTTACCTTTCCCAGCTCTGCATCTTGAGCAAGGTACTCATCCCTATTGAACCTTAGTTTTCCACGTATGTAAAATAAGAATAATGATAATAGGACCTGTGTCTTAGCGTTCCTGTGAGGATGAAATGAATTATCATGTGCAGACATGTGTAACATATGGAACGGTGCCTGGTACACTATTAATACGTGTTTAATAAGTGTTATTCCATACGGTGTGCCAGGCGCTGGGGACATGTTTTTCTCATGGTGGAGGGTGAGAGTGAAAGAGCCTGAGCCAGATCATGCAATAACACATTTCCAGTTTCTTCTCAAATGTAGTGTCACATCAGCTCACATGCCATTTACCGAAGCAGGTCTCATGACTAATGCATGGGTGACAGGGAAACATGCTCCCTCTAGAGAATGCAAGGCATGACAGGGGGATGTTTAATCCTGCTGCAGGGAGGGAGCAAGTAACGGAGCAATAATCCAGGCACCCACAGGACCTGCTCCAGGCTGCTTGTCTTTTCCTGCCTAGCCAGCTATAGCTGAATGCGGCATGTCCACCCGAGGGGCTCTGGGAGAATATTTATGTTACAGGCCAGGAAACAACTGAAAAGAAAAGAGGAGTAGCATTTACTGAACCCTTACTATGTCTGAGACGCTAAGTCTCATGACTATCCGATGAATAAGTGATTTTATCCCCATTTTGTAAATGAAGAAAGTGAGGTTCAGAAAGGTAAAGCGACCTGCCCAAGGAAACAGAATGCATGCATCTTAGAAATGAAGAACCAATATCTTTAGGTTGGGTTTTCCCAGAAGCAGACACTGAGGTAAGGATATGAATACAAATGGTCTATTTGAGAGCTGGTCACAGGAAGCACTAGTAGAGGACTGGAGGAAGTTGAAAGAAAGAAATGAAAAGAAACTAATTCAGGGTACAATAACGAGCAGGTTGGCACTGTGAGCAATGGGGGCTCGACCTTACTGGGGACCTTTGGGACACAGTGCAGAATACAACACAGGTGTCCCACCAAAGGAATGAGGAAACTAAGGGTTGAGGGCTGCTCCTAGCACTTCCAGACTTCCCTGTGTGCCTTCTGAGCAGAGAAAGCTCTCTGGCAGAAAAATCCTCCCAGGGGCTTGCAGTACGAAGCCATCAGGAATGGCTAAGGGAGCACTATGTAGTAATATTTACTACAACCAAGATCTAAACCTAAATGTTGTCTGGCTCTCAGGACACATCATGCTGCCTCCAAGGTAACCTGTGGAAATTTGCAATATGGAGTCTCCTTTCTTAAGAAAGAGCCTCCTGCTGCCCCAACCCCACTCCATGCTCCAGGCCTTGTGAGATGGCAGGTCCCTAATACTCAGTGTGTATACCTGCTGCACAGCACTGAGTACACCGGGACACACACTCTTGCTTACAGAGCCACGGCAACGTCACAGCAGCTCGTCCAGTGCATTCAATACCCCGGTGGGCACCCCTGCAGCTCAGAGTTCACTCTAGACCTCTCCATACAGTGCCTCTACCTGCACACCTCTCCCCCCACCAGACCACTCCCTGTGTTTGTCTTCTCTCCCCAACTAGATAGGAACCTCCCCAAGGCAACCTACAGAATGGGAGAAAATATTTACAATCATATATCTGATCAGAGGCTAGTATCTTGAATATATAAATAATTCTTTCTTTAAAAAAAGATTTTATTGGGGAAGGGGAACAGGACTTTATTGGGGAACAGTGTGTACTTCCAGGACTTTTTTCCAAGTCAAGTTGTTGTCCTTTCAATCTTAGTTGTGGAGGGCGCAGCTCAGGTCCAGGTCCAGTTGCCATTGCTAGTTGCAGGGGGCGCTGCCCACCATCTCTTGCGGAACTTGAGGCGTTGAACTGGCAACCTTGTAGTTGAGAGGACGTGCTCCAACCAACTGAGCCATCTGGGAGGCAGCTCAGCTCAAGGTGCCATGTTCAATCTTAGTTGCAGGGGACAGAGCCCACCATCCCTTGTGGGACTCGAGGAGTTGAACCGGCAACCTTGTGGTTGAGAGCCCACTGGCCCATGTGGGAATCCAACCGGCAACCTTCGGAGTTAGGAGCATGGAGCTCTAACCGCCTGAGCCACTGGGCCGGCCCTATAATAAGAAAATCTTACAACACAATAATGAAAAGACAAATAACCCACTTTAAATACGGGCAAAGGATCTGAATAGTAATTTCTCCAAAGATATACAGATGGCTGATGAGCACATGAAAACATGCTCAACATCATTAGTCATCAGAGAAATGCAAATCAAAACCACAATGAGATACCACTTCACATCCACTAGAACAGCTATAATAAAAAAGACAGATAATAATAAGCATTGACAGCGCTGTTGAGAAATTGGAACCCTCATACACTGCTGGTAGGGATGTAAATGGTGCAGCCACTTTAGAAAACACTCTGGCAGCTCCTCAAAAAGTTAAACAGAGAGTTACAGTTTAACCTAGCAATTGTACTTCTAGGTATATACCCAAGAGAAATAAAAACATGTTTACAAAAGACTTACAAATTCATTGCAGCTTTATTCATAGTAGCTAAAAACTGGAAACAGCCATCAAGGAGAATAGATAAAGAGATTATTGTATATTTATACAATGTAATATGAATTGGCAATAAAATGAATGTGCAACTGATACATACAAGAACAAGGATAGATCTAAAATACATATGTTGAGCAAAATAAGCCAGACCAGGAAATACATACTACTTATATGAAGTATGATTCTACTTACATGAAGTTCAAGAACAGGAAAATTAATGTGATAGAAATCTGAATAGTGGTTGCTAGTTGGGGAGGGAGGTAGATTGACTGGAAAAAGACAGAAAAGAAATTTCTAGGGTGATGGAAATATTCTAGATCTTGTTTTGGGTGGTAGTTACAATGCATATAAAATTGTCAAAATTTATCAAAATGAACTTAAGATCTGTGTATTTTATTGTACGTAACTCAATAACTCAATAAAGTAGTCAGCTTTCAAAAAAAAAAAAATTGGGATCCCTGGGGTCACTTGAGTCTAAGGAACAAGGACAATTCCTGACCTCTAACCTACTGCCTGTATGTGAAGCCCTAGTCAACCGCCACCCTTCACTGCCTCCCTTCTATCAGCAGTGCCTCCAACAGACCACGTGGGGGCACCCACGCCCGCAGCGACTAATACTTGCGGTGCTAATTCTTCACCAGGTAGGCTGCTCTTCTGGCAGCTAGAAGTGTGGGTGCTGCGTAGCCTGCTGGCCTGCACACAGCTTCCTCACCACCACCTCTTGTGGCCTAGCTAGCAGCTCTGAACATGCAACAGCCACTGCTCAGTTGGCGAGTTAGAACAGGAGTGCCCATCCAAACCTGCTCCCACTAATTGTCCTCTACAAGTCCCAGCCTGGGCTGGGACCTGGTAAGCATTGACTCTGGGCATTGGCTGAGCCCCTGGATGCCAAATGCACAGGATGCATTCCAGTCCTTACCTGCCTGGCCTCTTAGATATATTGCTTTTATCTCCACTGTCTTCTCCAGTCTTGCTTTTATCTCCACTGTCCCCCTTCCCTCCTGCTCAGTCCGACACCTTTTCCTCTGGCAACCTCCCCGCTCCAAAGTCTGTGGAAGTGGATGTGGATGTACAGGGTCCACTAAGGGGACACTTTGAAAACCTATTATCACATTAGCATTTAACAGCTGTACAGAAATTATTTTCAAATGTGCTCCAAGGATCACCTCATTACTGAAGAATGAACCGTTAGAAGTCAAGTGACAAGTATATCTACATTTTATGTGCTGCTAAGTGAAGGCAAAGAAAGATTCAGGACTGAGTAATTTATTCAAAATTGAAAAGTAATTCCAAAACAGACTCTGGCTTTATTTGAAATAAGATTCATGTTCCCTAAATCCCTGGTTCTATTGGGTTATATCTATTAATCTACATTTCTACCTAGAAGGCAATCCATTTCAAAAAGTTACCTCCATTTTTTGTCCAATATCTTACTATATTAAGATAGTATAGACAGACTCTTTCAGTGTTGTTCATTTCTAGTAGGCCATTTTAAAAAAGGAAAGAACTTTGTGCTTCCTGTTCATTCTTTAGAAATAAAAATGAATGTAAACCTGCTTATATTAAAACAAAAATTGTAAAGATTTTTTTCCTAAAGTATAAACAATAATCTGCTTGACTTAAAATCTTTGATTCATTTAGGCATTAAATTACCTAACATACAGGTTATTTTAAATTTATACATTGTTTTCCTTGTGTTGTCTCCAGGAATGTCTTATAATTATTATATCTACTTTCCTGTGAAATGTTCTCTACCAAAATTGATGCATAACCAATTTGACTCTGATTATAGCTAAAAATGACAAAAAATATTTTTGATGAAACCTAAGAGTATATTTATAAGAGTTAGGTCTCAAGGTTTTTGTTTCATAGGAAGGAAGCTCTGTTATGTGGATCTATAAAATGATCCAAGCTTCAGAGAAACATTCTACAAAATAACTAACTGATTAGTACTCTTCAGAAATGATTGTCCCAACCCTCCGTCATCCGAGCTAGAACCCTGGAAGTTAAGTCCTATCATTCTGTTTCCGCTTACCTTTAGAATCCATTCTCCTGTCTGTACCCCCACACCCATACCCTGTTCCATCATCTCTGCAATAGTCTCCCCAATGGTATCACACTCTCCAGCCTTTCCGCACCCTCTCATCCTCCTCTAAGCAGCCACAGAGAATGTGCCACTCTCCTACTTGGCACCGTCCTGAGTCTCCCCAGGGCTCCTGTGGATACACCCCTCTCCCTGGGGTGGCTTACAGCCTTCCTGACCTCACCCCGGCCACTTCTCAGCCTCATCTTTTGCACACCGTCCCCTAAACGCACCCCAACCACCCACAGCAGCCTGCACTTGGAAGACACAGGTTCTCCTTCACCCCTTTACTTTCTCACATGCTATTGTATCCTCTCATCCTCTCCCCGGACTCCTGTCCCTGTTCCTTTACCCAGAAAGCCTTACTCTGCTTAGGCCTGGGATCCAGAAAACCCTCTTAAGTAAAAGCTGCTCTTTTCCTCACTCTCCAGGTACCACGGCCAGGAGCACCCCGTGTCCTGCTGGTTTCCCTCCTGCCTGCAGGCACACCCTGTGTCCCTCAGCTTCCTCCCCTCTGTCCCTGTTGTTTCTGTGCACAGCCGGGCTTTGCTCACCTGTCACTCTGGCTGCCTGATTCCTACTCATCCTCTGACTGCCCACATGCATCCCATGTCTTCTGGACGCCTCCATGGACGAAATGCTTCTGCCTGGTGCTCTGTACCTTCCCTCCCTGCCATCCAGTGCTATGTGTTACATAGGAGCCTGACTCGCTGGGAGACTGAGTTGGGGGACACTCATCATCACCCACTGCCAGTCTCAGGGAAACGAAACCTTGGTTGAATGATGTGGTTGATAAATGTTTAACAACCAGCTCTTTAGGGGAAAATGTATACATAAATGTACACATATACAGAGGATGCCAAAAAAAGTATACACATTTTAAGAAAGGAAAAAACGGTATTAAAATTGTAATACAGAGAATGACACCAGCATTCATTTGATTAACGCCATCTTTTGAGCGAACATAATACTACACATTGCTACCGTAATTCAATTCAACTTCAAAAAATAATACATACGAGTCGATAACATCTCTTAAAATGTGTACATTTTTTTGCAGCCCCAGTATTTGTTTTAAGTTTTACTGATCCAAGGGATGTATAACACACAACTTACACATAATAAAGTATATAGTGCTTTTTATTGTAAATTTCTATCTCACAGAATGCTCTCATTGGTTTTCCATGGCCAGCCTAGGGCTGCAATTGATGAATGAGCATAGTTAATGAATAAAACAGTAAACCAAGCTCTGTATTTGCAATGTTTTCGATGTCTGGGACGTACGTGCTTCCAGCACAGCTGACTTCAGGCCACCAACAGGATGTCACTGTGGGACGACTTGGGCAAAGACACACCACAGTGCACTTTCTGTAGCATTTCCACCACACAGATACAGGCAACAGGAAAAACTTCAAGACCATGCATAGCAATATGGCATAAAGTCTTTAGGAAGTGATGAGTGAATTAATATAATTAAATTTTAAATAATGCCTGTGTTTAACAACCAGATCACAAAATTGAAAATTTAACAGTTGGCTCTCATAAGCCAGCATGAGCTGCTTCTAGCATATCGCTGCTTCCTGCATGTCACTAACCCCCAACTTTTCCAGGCCCAATCTTGCTACCAGTCTAGAAGACTTCCGAGTTCAATGGATGACTCACCCAATACCCTGAACTAGGATTCCTCCTCACTCCAGTAGCCTTTGCCTCTCCTTCAGCCACCCACCTGTTCCCAGGGCCTCACCGTACATCTTATCATCATCAGGAACAGTTTTACCCCAAAACTGTGTCCTTCTTTCTTGCCTCTGGACTGCAGTGTCCTCTTCCAGTCCTCTTGGCACCCCCTCACATGTCCTTCAACCTTAAAGAACACTGTTCCCCGAGCCCTGTTTATTAGCCAACTCCTGGTCCCTGGAATATCCCTCCTCTCTACCCATCCTTCTGCTGGATTATACTGAAGCCTTTCACTCTGGGTATATAGTAATTACACAATAAAGCGATTCACATTTAGTATTATCATTTCAGTAGAAGCCCTCTTATTTGATGCAATTGAGACCAGAAGTCAGTCAACAAAAAGTCAGTATCATTAAAAATGATATGGGGGCCGGCCCGGTGGCTCAGGCAGTTAGAGCTCCATGCTCCTAACTCCGAAGGCTGCCGGTTGGATTCCCACATGGGCCAGTGGGCTCTCAACCACAAGGTTGCCAGTTCAATTCCTCAAGTCCCGCAAGGGATGGTGGGCTCTGCCCCCTGCAACTAAGATTGAACACGGCACCTTGAGCTGAGCTGCCTCCCGCATGGCTCAGTTGGTTGGAGCGTGTCCTCTCAACCACAAGGTTGCCAGTTCAATTCCTCGACTCCCTCAAGGGATGGTGGGCAGCGCCCCCTGCAACTAAAAAAAGTTGAACACGGCACCTTGAGCTGAGCTGCCGCTGAGCTCCCGGATGGCTCAGTTGGTTGGAGCCTGTCCTCTCAACCACATGGTTGCCGGTTCGACTCCCGCAAGTGATGGTGGGCTGCGCCCCCTGCAACCAGCAACGGCAACTGGACCTGGAGCTGAGCTGCGCCCTCCACAACTAAGACTGAAAGAACAACAACTTGAAGCTGAACAGAACCCCCCACAACTAAGATTGAAAGGACAACAATTTGACCATTGTTCCCCAATAAAGTCCTGTTCCCCTTCCCCAATAAAATCTTTAAAAAAAAAAAAAAAAATCTATATGCTTTAAAAAAAAAAAAATGATATGTATTTGGGGTAAGGGAAGTTATCACTTTGTGAGGGGTATAAATATCTAACTAGTACATTGTTTTGTACACCTGAAGCTAATAAAAAAGAAAAAAATGATATGTATTTGGATATTGTGTTTTCACTTAAAACATATCAAACATGTATTAACTTGACAATCTTCTGATGTAATGCCAAGGCTTTTTCTTTGAATATGGGTCTGTTGATTGGCATTCCACATTTCTTTTCTTACATAACAATACCTATAGCAGGTTGTCTAGGCTCCTAAATTTTGTAAACTGGGTAAAAGCTTAAGGACACTTGCAAAGCAACCTGATTGCAGACTCTTGGGTTTCTATAGAGTTTCCCAAATCTTTATAGTAGTCTCCCCAAGCCAAGCTCAACACCTTTTTTAAAAATTCTATTTTTAATTGTGGGAGGAAATTTGACTTTGGCACAAATGTAGTGATGGATTTCAGAAGGCAGCATCTGGGTCCCTTGGTCAGTTATACTCCCTCCAATCAAAGATGTGAGAAAGCCATTCCATGGCCATCACAGGTAGTAGCACAGCTGCCTCTTGGTGTATGAGGTAAGGATTTAGCTTGGCTACATGTAACAGAAAACTCAAATGACAATGGCTTAAACAAAATAGGTCTTTTCTCACCTAATACATCCAGAAATAAGTGAACTGGCTCAGTGACTTTAAGATATAGGGCATTGGTCTCAGACGCCAACTCTGGCTAATGTGAGCAGAAAAGGTATTTACTGGAAGGGTATCAAGTAAGTCCTATAAGTTCTTGACTCAAGACCCATCAATCATGACTCTGGTCATTACTTGGCCTTTCTGGCCTTTTCTGCAGACGTTTGAAATGGCTTCTCAATGCAGCCCTCATGGCTGCACTGCAAGCAGCTGAGGAGGAAGGGCCCAGGTCAGAAGGTCAGACCAGCTGAGTCTGCAACCCCATTCAATCAGCTTTCCTGGAATCCCCACCCGGTGGTTTTCATTTACCTCTAATTGGTCGGAACCATCACATCGGCACTCCTATTTGACAAGAAAGTGACTGTCACACATTTTAGCTTTTTAAGTGGGCATTTGTCTCTGCCAATAAAATCAGTGTTGTATTAGTAAGGAAGAAGGGGAGAATGGATATTGAGGAGGGTACCCACAGTGTCTGTCACACCTGATGTGTGTGAATACACTAGAGAGTAGCCTGCCAGCAACTGAGTGTATTTGGGGGCCATGGTGTTACCTGCAGAGGCAGTGGGGAGTTTAGCTCACCCGATGACCAGTGCCATGGGGGTGGTAATGAGCACGTCTATTGGGTTATTTTTATTTCACTAGACTGTGAGCTCCATCAAGCAGGAACGGTTTAAGTCATTCCCTGCTGTATCCCTAGCACCTACAGCAGTGCCTGTCATGTAATTGAGACCAAATAAGTATTTTGAATGAATAATAATTAATAATAGTATTGTTTTCTCCCCCTGGGTATTCTTTCAATAAACTCCTATCACCTGAAGTCCTTGAATGTAGAAACTGCCAAAGCCTGTTGGGGATAAACCCTCCCCAGTGTTGCTTATTCCATTAATTCTCAGCAGGTAACTTCAACTCCTTCAGGGTGCGGGCGGGGGACTGCATCCTGCATCCTTTGCTCCTTTTTACCTATCTCAGGGGAAGAGATTTGGCTATAGGCTGAATGTTTGGTTCCCGCCAAATTAATATGTTGGAATCCTAATCCTTAATGTGACTGTATTAGGAGGTGGTGGTTTGGAGGTGACTATGTCAGTGAGGGCAGAGCTCTGGCAATGAGATTAGTGCTCTTATAAAAGAGACCCCACAGAGCCCACTAGCCCCTTCTGCCATGTGAGGATATAAGAACTCTGCAACATGGAAGAGAGCCCTCACCCAACCATGCTGGCACCCTGATCTCAGACTCCCAGCCTCCAAACCTGTGAGAAATTAAAGTACCATCGTCTGTGGTACTTTTTCATAGCAGCCTGAACAGACAAAACATATGCCGTCCCACCCCTCCCAGGCCAGTCCCTCAACAGTGCTCTGATTCCCACCCCTTCTAATCTCCTCAGGGATTTTGATCCTTCGATTGTCCTCTTTCCTCAGTGCCTTCAACTTCTATTTCTCTTTCAAACATTTCCCAAAAGAAAAAGCAAAATTGTTGTCCCTCTGTCCATAGCCCACTCAAGCTCTTGTTTAACTTCCATTTTTGGGTTATCTCAGCCAATCCCAAGGCAGTAAGTATCCCCTGTGTAATGAAGAGTCCTTGATCAGCCAAGGGTTCTTGGCTGTAACTGTGTAGAAGCCAACTCTGGCTAATGTGAGCAGAAAAAGTATTTACTGGAAGGGTATCAAACATCAGCCTCGCTTTCATGAATTGGAAATTTTGTGGCTATTTATTTAATAAGAAAAAAATTACTTTCCCTGCTCGACTTTTAATTTTAGAAACTAAAGCTAATTTCTACCAGTGTTATGTTTTTCACTTTTTATTTCAAGGATCTGGCTGCTTTATTCTTTTGTTATTGCATGCAACTTATTATGAAAATAAAAACATTGTTATGTATATTCCTCCAAACACATTAAATTTTTGGGATCAATTAAAACAATAAACAGTATTATTATATGTGACTGTCATCTCTAAACTCAGAGACTGTTGTCTTGGCCTTGCCCCTCCAGGGTGCACGGGCCACTGTGATGCTGGCTCCTTTGCACACTGCCACTCTTCCCTGAGTCCAGGCCCCACAGCCTCCTCCCAGCCCTCATCTCTCTCTGGAACTGCTGGGGATCAGCTCCAAAATTCCCCGTTCCATAGCATGGAGAACAATTTAGCCTCTACTTTCTGCCCTCTCAAACATTTTCATCTCAGAACCACTTTACATTCCTTTCTTTTTAAAATTTATTTATTTTTGAGGGGGGAGGGGAACAGGACTTTATTGGGGAATAGTGTGTACTTCCAGGACTTTTTTCCAAGTCAATCTGTTGTCCTTTCAATCTTAGTTGTGGAGGGCGCAGCTCAGCTCCAGGTCCAGTTGCCCGTTGTTAGTTGCAGGGGGCATAGCCCACCATCCCTTGCGGGAGTCGAACCGGCAACCCTGTGGTTGAGAGGACACGCGCCAACCAACTGAGCCTCTGGGAGCTCAGCGGCAGCCCAGCTCAAGGTGCCCATGTTCAATCTTAGTTGCTGGGCGCTGCCCACCATCCCTTGTGGGACTTGAGGAATCGAACCAGCAACCTTGTGGTTGACAGCCCGTGCTCCAACCAACTAAGCTATCTGGCACTGGCACATGTGGGAATCGAACCGGCAGCCTTTGGTGTTGGGAGCACGGAGCGCCAACCGCCTGAGCCACTGGGCCAGCCCAACCACTTTACATTCTTAAGAATTATCAATAACCCCATTGAACATTTTAAACGTGAGTTATTTACCAATATTTACTCTATTATGAACTAAAACTGGGGAAAATTTTTAATATTTATCTATTATTTCATTTAAAATAACAATAATAAACTCATTACATGTTAACATAAACACATTTTTATTTTAAATAATCATATTTTCCAAAACAAACACACAAAAAGAATTAGTGAGAAGCACAGCATTGTTTTACAATTCTGTAGACATTTTTAATGTCTGGCTTAATAGAAGATAGCTGGAATCTTATATCTGCTTCTGCATTTAATCTGCTACATCACATGTCATACAACCTTTGGGAAATTCCACTGTATATTCATGACAAAATAAGGACGAAAATGGCTAATAATGTCTTAGTATTGTTATAAAAATAGTTTTGACCATGTAGACAACCCCCCTCCCCAAGAAAGGGCCTTGGAGACCTCCAAAGATCCCTGGATCACATTTTTAAAAAATATAAAATGTCATGGCACATTTTTTAAAAAGATTTTATTGGGGAAGGGGAACAGGACTTTATTGGGGAACAGTGTGTACTTCCAGGACTTTATCCAAGTCAAGTTGTTGTCCCTTTAATCTTAGTTGTGGAGGGTGCCGTTCAGCTTCAAGTTGTTGTCCTTTCAGTCTTAGTTGTGGAGGGCGCAGCTCAGCTCCAGGTCCAGTTGCCGTTGCTAGTTGCAGGGGGCACAGCCCACCATCCCTTGTGGGAATCAAACCAGCAACCTAGTGGTTGAGAGGACGCGCTCCAACCAACTGAGCCATCCGGGAGCTCAGCGGCAGCTCAGCTCAAGGTGCCGTCTTCAATCTTAGTTGCAGGGGGTGCTGCCCATCATCCCTTACGGGACTCGAGGAATCGAACCGGCAACCTTGTGGTTGAGAGCCCACTGGCCCATGTGGGAATCGAACCAGCAGCCTTCGGAGTTAGGAGCACAGAGCTCTAACCGCCTTAGCCACCGGGCTG
This sequence comes from Rhinolophus sinicus, assembly GCF_057876585.1. Lineage (NCBI taxonomy): Eukaryota > Metazoa > Chordata > Mammalia > Chiroptera > Rhinolophidae > Rhinolophus > Rhinolophus sinicus. The sequence continues at coordinate 101,970,921 of NC_142503.1, forward strand.
GCCCTGGATCACATTTTAAGAACCACTCTTCTAGACCATGCCTGGGAGCCGATTTCTGACTTTCACACCCAAAGAAGCCCATCATTCATTCACTCAACAAATACTGCACACCTACTCTTTTCAGACACTATTTTGGGCAGTGGAGATGCAGCTGGGAATAAACCAGAGTCCCTGCCCTCACGGGACCTATGTTCTAGTGGGAGGAGACAAGTAATAAACAATAAACAAAGAGTTTTGCCAGGTGGTAATAATTGCCACGAAGAAGAAGGAGCCAGAGAAGGCAACAGAAATTGAAGGGTGGGGGCTGTTACTAAGCGTGGTCAGGGGGGCCTCTTGGAGAAGGCGAGCCGAGCCTGAAGGATCCGGAGGAGAAAGCCAGGAGGATATCAGAGGAAGAAGCATTCCCGGGATCAGGAACAGCAAGTGCAATGGCCGTGAGACAGAAGTGTGTTCACCATGTGTGAGGAAAAGGCGGCTGGTGAGGCCTGCAGGGAATGAGTGGGGGGACAGCAGTGGCAGATGAGGTCTGAGGATGGGGCGTGCTCAGATGCTGCACACACTATGAAGGGTAATAACAATTTCACTGAATTCATGTCCCTCATTGCGGCTGCAGATCACTTTCTCCAAAAATGGCCTCGGCAGTATTTCTAGTCCCCCATGCTCTCCCAGAACCTTGTCATTCTCCATCAAGAAGTCGAGTCTACTTCCTTTCCCCTTGAACCTGGGTAGGGCTCAGTAACTTCCTTGATAAACAGAATGTGGTGACACAGTGTGACACCGAGGGTTAGGGCATGAAATGCAGTATGGTTTCTGCCTGGCTCTCTCTCTGTCATTGGGTGCTCGCCCTGGAATCCAGCTGCCATGCTGTGAGGAAGCCCAAACTAATCCAAGCAGAGAGACCAGGGAGAGGCCCACGTGGAGATCCTGAGGCTTGCAGCTGATGGCCAGCAAGAACCAACAGACATGCGAGGGCACATACTTTCAGATTGTTCCAGCCCCCAGCCGTCAGATCTTCTAGCTGAAACCTTGGACACTGTGGAGCAGAGAGGCCATCCTGGGTGTGCCCTGCCTAAATTCTTGACCCGCAGGATCTGTGAACATAGTAAATGATTGCTTCACACAACTACATTTTGGATAATTCGTAATGCAGCAGTTAATAAGTGGAACAGAGGCCTCTTAGCATCCTATGTGAGCTTGCCAAAGTACTAATCTAATCAAAATAGGCCTGACTAAAACCCTGCAATGATATCTCAGGCTAAAGTCAAACGTAGTGAGCCCACCAGGGTATTAAAAGATTTCAGCAATCCCTTGGCCTTCTTCCCTCCAGGTTATGACAGGGCAGTTTGGGTATCCAGGCTGCAGGGTGGAGGCAGTCCCAAAGTAGGTTAATAAGAAGGAAATAGTAACAGTCGGGTATGGGCAATACCGAGTGTCTGACATTCTTCTCCCCCAATGAACAGAGGCCACATAAACACCAGAGAAAGCCCAAGGTCTCTTCCCCTGCTACTCCCCACCCTTTCCCCTGGCCACAAAAAGCCCCTGGTCATGAAGGATTTCCAGGTGAATTCCTTAAAAGTTTCAAGTAGAAGTTGCAGCCGTGGGCCACACTGACCTATAGATAAGTGTGTCTGAAAGCACAAGTTAGTTGAGGTGGTAGACTACCACAGACATGGCTGCCATCTCTACACAGGCTCCCATGCCTGGGTATGCAGGTCAGGCTTTCCACCAGGAGGCGGACTTTATTTCCCTACACCTGCAGTCTGGGCTGGACATGTTTCTTGGTTTGACCAATAGATGAAGAGGAAGAAATAATGTGTGAGTTCCAGGCTGAGGCCTTATATATGAGGCCTTGCAGCCTTCATTTTCATCTTTTTGGGATCAAGCTACTCAAGAAATAAGCTTGGGCTAAAGACCACAGGGAGCAATGCCACATGGAGAGCACCCCAGCCATTCCAACCAGCCTAGCTGAGGCACCAGACATGTGAGTAAAACCATCCTGAGCCCCAGTCAAATTCCCGGCTGCAAGCAGATGAATGAGCAACCCCAGCCGACACCATGTGGCATAGAACGGCCCAGCGTAGTCCAGCCAAACTACAGAGGCATTAGAAATAATAAATCCTTGTCATTTTTAGCCCCGAAGTTTTAAAGTGATTTGTTACCCAGAAATAGGTAACTGAAACAGTTGCCATCATTTAAAAACATGAAATTGTCACACAAAGCCATGAAGTTTGGGGCTTCTTTTTTCGAAAACACTTTAGCTTTAGGGCAGAATCTGAAAGGTGTGGCCCCAACCTATAGTGAAGATCTGTGGATACAAGGCAAGCGCTTCAGAGAGAGCAGGCGTTCTGCCTGTTCCTGTGATTTTTCCCGTGGAGGGGGCAGAAATGATGGGAGCTGGTGACAACCAATCATATCTCTATTCTCTCCTGAGGCAGGTTCACTGGGTAGGTCATAAATCAGCAAGTTCGCATTATTTCTGGACAGAGAGAGAGAGTTCTCCCAGGAATTTAGCAAACAAAATATGCTCTTTTCCCTTGTTGAAATATATAAAAATTTACCTCCTAGGACAGTACGTACAGGTGCCTTGTGATTTATTTCAGAACAATAAATGGCAGACACACTTGGTTAACTTCATCTTTTGCTCAAGAGAAGGGAAGACATAATTAATTACCTGGTGGTGACAGGGAACCCTCATGGCCATAAAGGAGATTTGACCACTGAGCTCCTGAACTTGGAGGAACCCCAATTCACCCAGCTTGTCCTGGGCTGGTAGGCTGGGGGGATTGGGGCAACAGGGATATTTTGTAAAAAGAGCTGTTTTCTACTCTTACCACCCTGGAAAGGTGGGGAAGGGGTAATTGCCAGGAAGAGAGGTGACCCAGGGAAGAGGGAATTATTTCCTGGCTTCTTCCCAGTGCTCCAGATCCTAGGAGCCTCTATAGTAACAACATTGCTTTGTTTACCCTAAGCCTGACTCTGACAGGAAGTGATGCTAGAAGGGCTCTATATATGTAACATGCAGAAAAGCTGATACAGCCACTTTCCACTGAAATGAAGCAGAAAATGCTAAATCACACACAAGCAAAATAAAACTACTGGGCCTGCATTCTTGCCTATCAACAAACAGCTGGGGCCCAGCACCTCTGGCTGTCCTGGGGAGACTGACAGCCTGCTCTGCCTCTCTATTTTCTTTTTTTTTTTAACCCCATCTCCAGGTTTGCCTACAAGCTTTATTGCTCAGCCGCTGAGTCTTGGAGCAAGGGAGATAGCTTATCTCCGAAAAGTAGAAGTGCTGGCCCCATGGAAGCACTAGGGGATGGCCTGAGATAATTCCAAGACGGAAGCACTGCTGTCATTATCATCATTTCTATTTTACAGAAGAGGAAACTGAGGCACAGGGAGGTTCCGTAGCTTGACCAAGGGCACAACTAGCAAACAGCAGAGCTGGGATTCAAACCCAGGCAGCTGGGCTCCAGAGTCCATCTAACACTCAGAAGCAGCTAACGGATTCTTAACCATCCACTAGCTGCTTCTGAGTGTTAGATAGGAAAGGATTTTGTAAGTTGTAGAAAAAATCAGTGCACGCTTGAAGAACAGTTATAATTCTGGGAAGGCATAAACTAAGCTCCCTAGCTCTGCCCCAGGGCCAAGCTGGAGGAAGAAGAGCAGCCCAGCTGTCCCCCACCTGACAGAACAAAACTCTACCCTGGAGTGCCAGGACCTTCAGTATGGGTCGCTGGGGAGGCCTGTGTCTGTCTGATGGCTTCCTGTCCCGCTTCCCTTTCCTGCTACCGGAGATCTAGTGCCAGGAGGTCTAGAACAGACTCTGGAGCCAGATTGTCTGATCTTGGATTCAGTCTAAGAGAAGAGGTACCTGGCATCTCTCTCTCTCTCTCTCTCTCTCTCTCTCCCCCCCCCCCCCATCTCTATCTCTCCCACCCCCACTCTCTTGCTCTGGGAGAAGCCAGCTATTATGTCAGGAGCAGATCTACAGAGAGACCCATGTGGTAAGGAAGGCCTCTGACCAACATGTGAGTGAGCTTGGGAGTGAATCCCCCAAACCTAACCAACTCCCTCACAGTACCCTCGCCAGAGGCGCTGACCTAGAACCACCCGGGAGCTGCTCTTGGATTTCTAGCCCTCAGGAACTAGATACGATAATTAATGTTTTTGTTTTAAGCTGCTGAGTTTGGGGGTCATTTTTTATGAAGCAGTAAATAACCCATACATATTTCTCACTGTAGGAACCCCCTCTCTTCCTTTTACTGGGCAGCTCAAATCAGGTGAGGTAGTAAAATGAGTCAGAGCATGTGCATTCAATTATCTGTGGTTGCAAGTTACTTAACCTCTCTGTGCTTGTTTCCACATTTGTAAAACAATGATGGAAAGGAAGATTGTGAAGATTAATCAGGGAATAGAACTGTGAGAGTACCTGGCCCAATGCTGGGCCCTTGGTGGGGGCCTGATAAACCTGAGTACCCAGTTCCTGACTGATTTGCATGCTCCCCGCCCCCATTCATGGAATGGGCTGGGACTTGGACCAGAGGCTTTGGGAGGTCCTCATGCTCCTGATGTGAGATGTGACTGCCTTCTGTCCAGCAAACTGGAACCAGGCCACGATAGACGTTGCTTTCTGCAAAGCGGCCTTAGAGGTTGTCTTACTGTAATTAATGCTCATTCTGACATAAGTCAGCAGCCCTCTCCTGCCTCCTGCTGTGTGACGGTTGATGGGACAGGTTGTTGTCCTGACTTGGTCAAGCATGTTAAGCAATTTCCATACCTAGTGGCATTCACATACTAGTACCACGAGTACCCCCTCCTTTACCCTATGTAATTCTTTGGTGCCTGCCAAGCTGCTGGAGAATCCAATTCTCTTGCAGCTGCCCAAGACATGCCTCGTGTCTAAGTTTCCCTTAATAAACGCCATTAATTACCAACTGGAGTGCTGTGTCTCTTTCTTAGGTCTTTTCCCTGCCCTCCGCTTACAGAAGCATATTTTCAGGTCTTTTCCCTGGGTCTGTCTATACTAAGAGTCCTCTTCCCGCCATTGGAGACAGAGGAGAAGGAGACCTATCCTGTGCCAGGGATTTTTCTCCCAGTCTTGGGGTGAGAAGAGACTTGTCCATGAGAAGCAAGATGTACTATTGAAAAGGTGCCTAAGCCTGGCCAATGCAGAGCAGGGGCTGGTGCCCCAGTGGCCAGGCCTGTCACCACCTCCCCTTAGGGTGAAAGCAGTCTGATTTGCCACTCCTTAGTCCCTAACATATTGGGGAAACTGCAATTTCTAATTTCCTTTCCAATTTCCAATGTGCTCATTTCCTTTCCTTTTCACCAGCTTTCTTTCCCCCTCACCCCCCTTTTTAAATTTTTAAAATTTATGTTAAACACAAATAATATATGAAAAATATTAGCCAGCATTTTCTGAGAACTTACTAGCTAAGGTTCTAAGACTGTTAGGTGTCTCACAATCACTTTATGAGGCAGGTTCCTAGGTTAGCACCATTTTACAGCTTAGAAAACTAAGGAATAGAGGTACAGTAAACGCTCAAGGTCACAGAGGCAAGAGAAGCTAATGAAGCTCAGGCTTCAAGGTGAGCACCTCACTGACACCGGCAGTTCCAAGGCTCTGGGCTGAATTTTGTATTCATAATTAGTAATTTAGTAGTTGTTTTCTTAAAGAGGCCCACAAAAACTGGATGCGGCCTCAGAGGTAACAGATGTCGTATGCTGTCTTCTTGCAGATATTTAAAAAATACATCTACACATACACACACACACACACACACACACACACACACACACGGAAATATCTCCCCCTTTAAAAATACCTGTGGTCGCACAGTGTGTACAGCTAGCACCCGACTCTTTTCACAGAAAATCTTAACTCTCCACGGTTCTAACCGTCGAGGGGTGTCCGCCAAAGAAGCTCCAATTTATCAACCAACCTTCCCAGAGCTGAGCGCTCCACTCCCCTCCAGACCGCGACCGCCCCTTCCCCGGGGTTCCTCCCCGCGTGCTGTCCCTTCCTCCCGCTTCTCATCGCCGTTTCCTCCCTCACATCTTCGCTACTTCTATAACGCCCCCATTCCGTGCTGCTCCCTCCGCATTCCTCCTTTCCTCGCCCTGGCCCTGCGCTTCCGCGCCCACCGCGTTTCCTGCCTGGCGTGGCCCCTCTGCAGCCCCCGCTTCCTCCCTGCGGCCCTCACTGCTCTTACTTACACAGCGTCGCCCCCACGCTTCTCGGATCCCTCCGACCCCCTCTTAGCAGCCCTGCCACTCCGCGGCCCCGCTGGAGCGCACAGCCGGCGGGCTACGACGCGCGCTGACAGGGTAATGAATGGCTTCAGCGGTAATTAGAGACCCAGCGGCTAATCATGGTGTACATTTACATTTTAAGTGCTGCAGAGGGAGCGAGGAAGGGGAAGGGACAGGGAGGAGGGAATGCGGGCTTTTTCGATGCTCTCCCTTCAAGGACCCCGGAGCGAAGTGAATCCACGTCCTGTCCAGCTGACGGCAGGGGCGGGGCGGGAGGGGGGTGAGGGGAGCCCCGCCTCCCGGGCCATACCAGGCGGAGGCCGCATCCTCACCTTTTGCAAAACCAGAGCTCACAGGCCCTTTCTTCCAAACTGCAGACTCCTGCCTTCATGTCCCCCCACACACACCCCTAGTGAACGTTCTGCCTTGGCTTAGATACCCCGCGGATGAAGAGTTTGCTTTTTCCCTAAACGACCCGATCCAAGATCCGGTGTTTCCCGGAAAATAAGACCTAGCCTGACAATCAACTCTAATGTGTCTTTTGGAGCAAAAATTAATATAAGACCCGGGATATTATATTATATATTATATTATATTGTATTATACCGGGTCTTATAGCAAAATACGGTCAGGTATTATATTGTATTATACCGGGTCTTATAGTAAAATAAGACCTGGTCTTATATTAATTTTTGCTCCAAAAGACACATTAGAGCTGATGGTGCGGCTAGGTTTTATTTTCTGGGAAACACGTAGCTTCCGGCTGTTCAGGGACTTTCTCAGGCCTAGCCGAACTGCCACCCTTTAAGTCCCACAACTTCCCTGGCCTTACAGAGCGTGGGGTCTCCTGCACTGCCCCAAGCGCTGCAGTCTTTGTGTCTTCTCAAGGCTGCTGTGCCTCCGGCTTCAATGGCTGTTCTCGTGGGGCCCGCGGGAGCTCGCTCACTCAGGGCCCAAGTCCAGGTTCAGAGCAGAACGCGACCGGAGGGCCCCTGATCCCAACGAGAGAGCAGGGGATCGGGGGAAGTCCGTCACTCATACTTTGGGACGCAAAGGTCCACCTGCTCCAGCCACTCCCAAAGGGCGGTAATGGGGTCAGCCCGGAGTTCTGAACAGCGAAGGCCGAGAGCTAGGAGTTACAGGATGCCGAGGGGGCGAGAGCAGCCGTGAAGAGGGAGAGGAGGACTCCGGCAGCTCCATCTTAAGACTGAGGCCCAGCTTCCCCAAACATTGCATGCCCCCAACACTTTGAGGGTTGCCTTCCACTAGCTCTTCGTGCGCCACCCCGCCACGTTCCTTCTTAGGCACCCCACCCGGATCAAGTCTGCCCCACTCTCTCAGTTCTGACTGTGAGGTGCGTGAGATGGGTGGAAAGATAAGGGCGCTGGGGCCCTGCTAGGAAGGGTCCAGCTCCTTCTGCAAACCCCTGCCTGCCTTCAGCAGTCCTCGCCTCTTGGCTTCACTGTTCATCTCTCCTGGCAGGAGACCTGGGGCCACTCTCTCGGTCCAGCGAAGGTCCCGGAGAGGGGCACCCAGTAGCTTCATAATGCCACCAAAGCTTCAACTTCCCGTCTTCCTCCCTTTTCTCTTTTAAAATCTGCCTTCGCCCAGTCTCCTATTTGGAAAAGGACCCCGGAGGTCACGGGGCCAGCGAACCACTTGGGAAGAAGGGGGATTCACGTCAGCAGGGAAACATGCCTGGCTTATCCTAAGGCCTGCAGCTCTAATAGTAGACTTTCAGGCGGGGGGGAAGGAGCTTAACCGCCCCCCCTTGAAAAGGGATCTCCTTGTTCTCTTCCCATTCATCCCAGGGAACAGTCTGGCCAAGAGCCTCGCTCCCTATTCGCCAGGGGTGTCCCGGGGTCCGGTAACCTCCAACCCAGTCAGGCGCGGCTAGGCTGAGACCTCAGCCTCCGGCTGCCCTGTGAGGACCGCGCCGCGACGTAGTCATCGGAGGGCAGGCACGGAGTAGGGCCGGAGACAGCGCCTTCCGCACTTGCTGACCGTGCACAGGCTGTCCTTGAGCCAAGAATACTGGCTCGGGAGCGGAAGCGACAGAGTTGGGGGTGTCCCCAAAGGAGTGGAGAAAGAGGCCCTGCAGGCCGCTTGTAAGTCTCTCCGTGGGAGGGGAGAAGAGGAGGTCTTCAATTAGAACGCCCGCGGAAGGGCTTGGGGACCCTGCTTGAAGCGGCGTTTGCAACGCAAACGCAGTTTTTATTTAGCTTGCTTGCCCGTTTATAAGGGTTGGCTCGGGGAGGGCTCATGACGATTATAGGAGAACTTCGCCTACCAAGTCACCCTCTGGCGCTGCCGTTGCGCGCCAGGATGCGCGCTGCTCCCACGCTCCTATAGCAGAGGATCTGACCAGATTCCTAGAGGCGGGTGAGGCTGGGGCGGAGGCGAGCGGACCGAGTTAGGGGCGGGGCCTGAAGGTAGGGGCGGGGCTCCCAGGCTCCCAGGCCGGGCCTCCGCTAAAGGCGCGGAGCATCCCGCGCCGAGAGCGCAGAATAGAGCAGCGATCCCGGTAGAGAAGTGGAAGGCAACGATCGCGCCGTCGCAGCCAGCCCGCCAGCGTCCGAGCCGCTCCCGCACCCTTACCCCTGCCGGCCTTTACCCAGTCGACCAGCGGCCATGCAGCCCCGAGGCTGAGGCGGCCCCATGGCGAAGCCCGCGTCCCCGCGGTCCGGGCAACGACGGCGCATGGAGAACTTCCGTAAGGTGCGCTCGGAGGAGGCGCCGGGGGGTGGTGGGGCGGAGGGGGGCGGCCCGGGCTCCGGCCCCTTCGCGGACCTGGCGCCCGGTGCTGTACACATGAGGGTCAAGGAGGGCAGCAAAATCCGGAACCTGCTGGCCTTCGCCACCGCCAGCATGGCGCAGCCAGCCACTCGCGCCATCGTATTCAGCGGCTGCGGTCGGGCCACCACCAAGACGGTCACGTGCGCCGAGATCCTGAAGCGCCGCCTGGCTGGCCTGCACCAAGTCACCCGGCTGCGCTACCGGAGCGTGCGCGAGGTGTGGCAGAGCCTCCCGCCAGGGCCCACGCCGGAGCAGAAGCCCAGTGAGCCGGCCGCCAGCCTCAGTGTACTTAAGAATGTGCCCAGCCTCGCCATCCTACTTTCCAAAGATGCACTGGATCCGCGTCAACCCGGCTACCAGCCCCCGAGCCCCCATCCTGACTCTTCATCTCAGCCAACCGCGCCAACGCCCAAGAGGAGCTTAAGGGAACCCGCTGCTGGAGAAGGCTCCGCGAAGCGGTCACAACCCGAGCCAGGTGCTGCGGAAGAGAACCAGACGGCCTGAACACTCCCGGCCCTGGGCCACCAGACGGTCTGGATCTTAGCCCCAGCGCCTCCACCTTGAGACGTACCTCCACCGGTTCACACCTCGGTCTGCTGGAGCTCACAACCTGGTCTCAACTCCCCAGACTAGTTTCGTGGACCCCACACCACAGGAGAGGGACCCAAGGAAGCTTCGTGGGGCGGTTGCTCCTCCACTTGTGTTGCCTGAAAGCAACCTTCATCTTTTCTGAGCCATACTGGGATCCTCTTCAGGGAGGGAATTCTGGGCAGTGGGACTCTTGAGCCTTACTCAGGACCCCCAACGGTTAGAGACACCCAGCATTCATGAGGAGGAGTGTGGAAGCCAAAGGGAGCTGTTGGAATTACCCCCACCAGTGGAGAGCAAGGGGTGAGAAACTGGTAGGGGAGTTTGTGTTGTGGGGAGCCCCATTCTGCCCCTCACCCCAGGACATTTACCTTTGTAGTTTTCCTTCCCCTGCTTTTAAGGAGCATCCTGAGATTATGGTGGCCGGGCAGCACCCCTGACTCTAGCTCTTGTAACATTCCCCCTTCCCCATGCTGGCCCAGAGGGAGAGACCCAGGACAGAACTCTCCATGCCTCCTCCCTTGAGCCCCACAGCTGGATTCTTGCTTCCAATAAAGCAAACACAAAAATGGCTCTGTCCCAGGTTTTTTCCTAACCACTTGGGTGCAAAGACAGCTCTGGCCTGCCCCCTTGTGTCTCAGTCCCATCCAGCCTGGGATCCTTAGCCTTTGGAGTCTTCAGGGTCAGGCACAGACTGGACAGTTTTAAAATGGTGCGAGGAGCACATTGCTCAGTCCCTGGCTTCTCCCTCTCTCTCCAGCCCTCCCTGACTGCCTCTGGCCTCTGGCTTGTGGGTGGAAGGAGGCCTGTCTCCCCCTGTGCATCACCAGTAAAGAAAAGGGAGCAGCACATTGCTTTTCTGGGAGAGAAAGGAAGAAGAGCATGGATGAACTCCCCTGGGGGTGGAGGAGTGTCATTGCCAAGAGTGGCAGAACCTACTGGGGTCCCTAAACCTGCAGCCTCCTGCCAATAGACTGAGCCTTATCTAGAAGACCAGCACAAAGCCCTTCATCCCATGGGTAGGATCTCCTCTTCACTGCTCCTCTCTCTAAGAAAGGACAGCACACCCTTGGGAGAGGGGGAGGAGAGAGATGAGCACAAATCCATTGCTGGAAATTACTATTCAGCAGAGAAGCTGGGACTTGGGCTGTGAATCCCTGCAGGCTCCCTGATAAGCTGCTGCCTCCAGCCCTGCACAGCTGTCTGCTGAGAGATAACGGCCTCATAAGCCTCTCTGCCCAACTCCAACTCAGCTGGGGGAGGAGGAAGTCCTGTGTGCTGGAAGAACTCCAGCGAGTAAGGGGGGCACATAGCCCCATGACCTCAGAAGCACACTTCACCCCATGTAACTCGACAGCACCCTGGAAAGGAGGAGATGGGGAATAACGTAAGTCACTTTGCTGGCAGAAGCTTGAAATAAATCCTTCTGCTGGTGATAAGACGTAGGTTTCTGCATCTGACAGAAATTGTCCCTCCCCCATGTCTCTGCTTGAGCTTTGGATCAGGGAGGCCTCCCATTCAGACTTGCACTGGTTGCCCTCCCCGATTTATTGTTCTTGATGAGTCCCTGGAGAGGGCAAAGGAGGTTTGGGTGTGCTTGTTGACACTCTCGGGTGGCCCAATAAGGGTGGAAAGAATATAAATTATCCTAAAAACCAAGGAGCTCTGGGTTGGTCCTGGGCTTCCTCTTCTAAGAGAAACAATAAAACTTAGAAGAGGTAGACGCTTAAGAGAGACTGGTCCTGGTTCTGGAAAAGGGCCAACGCTCCAAGACCACCAGTGTCTGAAGTCCTGACTGGCAGTCACGAGGACTCTGCAAGCAGAGGCTTACTCTCCAATGGCTTGGGTCAGGTAAGTCCCCTTCCGGCCTGGAATCTCCTGGGGCGTGGAGAAAAGGGGGGCTTTTTGCTGCCTTACCTTCAGAATGTTAACCTGCGCCCATGCTGGAAAGCAGGTTATGAAACTGGCTTTCTTCTCTGCACCCCCCACTCCACCCCATCAGGTTCGGTTCCCAGGCTTTTGATAAGTGCTCCTGGGTGCCAGTGGAACTTAGCACCCATGAGCACCCTGCCTTACTAACCCTCTCTCCCTGCTGACCCAAGGACAGCCTTCAAAGGAAGGTGACAAACATCTCCGTACCCCTCCTCCAAGGCGGAGGTGGGACCCTGAGAAGTGCTGGAATAAGGGGGGGAGGGTGAGGTGCAGGGGAGCAGTTCAGAGACAGCCCACTGTGGGAGCGGCCTAGTGGCCGAGTGAAGTCCTCCTGTGACCCCATCTTTCCAGCAGCAGCCTCTATTCAGGAGCTTCTTGGGCCCTGCCTTGGGGCACTTGTAGGCTAGGGGTAGCAGTGAAAGCTCACACCCACAAAACTGTCAGGTCACACAGGGTCCATTTGGAAACATAGAGGCATATCATCCAAGGCCAGAGCCTGTGGTCAGCTGGACCCTGAAGGACTTTCACTGTTGTGCCAGGTCCCAATCTAGGCCCGGGGTGGGACTGGGGGTAAGAATCACAGAATAAACAGACTTTGTCTCTGCCTCAAGGAGGTCCCAATCTAGTGGAGGGTAAGAAAAAGTTACAGCACGCGCCATGGTAGTGGGAGAAGGTGGGAGCTCTGAGGAGGGGCACGTAACTCACCCAGAGGTGCGGATGGAGCTGGTTCCCTATGGACCAGAAGGTCTGGACAGGGAATTCCCGGCAGAGCACAAAGAGGTGATGCCGCATCTGGTGCTGAAGCAGCCTCGAGGGTCTGAAAGGTATAAGCATCTTAAAGACACACAGTAAGAGGCAGGTGGGGCTGGAATACCAGGTGGGAGCCAGGCCACAGGGAAGCCTCAAGGAAGTGGGGGGCCAATGAAAGCCAGGCAGTGCCCCAGTCTGCTTGGTGTTTGAGAAGGATCCCTCTGACACCTGTATAGGTGGGAGGTGGGTTGAAAGGGGCCTGACTGGATCCCAGAGGCTACAGGGAGGTAAGGGTTAGGACAGTGACAGGGGGACATAGATGGGGATAGATTTGGTAGGATTTCACTGCCATCACAGCCAGGACAGAGGAGGGCATTAACCCTAGCCTGACCAACCTAGCATCCCAGGGGATATGCTATATAAGGGCCAAACAACGGAAGGATTTTGTGGGGGGTAGGGGGGTGGCGTGCACAGCTTCAAACTGGTAAAAGCTTTAGGAGCTGTTGTCCATTGGCCATTAATCTGCCATGGCATGTTCACTGCACAGTAGGGAGAAAACCTGGGGGCTTCTCCCACCTCACTCCCACACCTAGCCCACTGCTCCCTCCATCTCCCAGCCCCAACCCCATTAGTTCTGCAATTTGGGTCATTGTTATGTCCACATTGACCACTAGAGATGCTGTCTCCTCAATTTCACTGAGGTGTTGAAACACGTCCAGGTCTCCCAGAAAGAGGGGTGATTAAAGAAAGGGACGGAGGGAGGAAGGAAGAAAATTCAGCTACAGGAGGGTCTCCTTGATGACACCAGGTTTCTTCTCAGATCACAGATCTCAGTTGATAATTGTACCCTCATAGTGTGATCCTCTGGTTGTAGGTCTCCCCACTGAACCAGAAGCCATGATTGAATGGATCCTGCCTGTCGTACTCCCTACCCAGCTCCTGGCACACAGGACGCCCACAGAGAGCTGGTGACTGAAGGAATAGACTGGCTGAGCCAGACTTTGAACTGTTCTGATGCCACACGAAAGTCCTTAATTGTCCAGCCCCATGGACAGTGGCCTATCTCCACCATAACTTCTCTTCTCATCTGGGCCAATGGGTCCTACCTACTCTTTGGGAAAGCTAGGGTCACCACGATAATTGGGTTTGTATATCCAACTTTAGGATTCTGGTGGGATTTCTCACACCTCCTGATTATCAGAGACATTGTGGATTGAATTGCGTCCCTCCAAAAGTTATGTTGAATCCTTAACCCCTGGTACTGTGAATGTGACTTATTTGGGAATAGGGTCTTTGCAGATGCAATTAATATATAAGATGAGGTCACACTGAAGTAGGATGGGTCCTGAATCCAATATGACTAGTGTCCTTGTGAGAAGAGACAGACATACACACAGAAGGAAGAACAACACGTGAAGAAGAAGGCAGAGACTGGAGTTGTGCAGCTGCAAGCCAAGGAATACCAAGGGTTGCTGGCAAACAACAGAAGCTAAGAAAATGGCCTGGCGCAGAGTCTTCCCTAGAGCATTTAGACAGCATGGTGCTGGGGACGGACATCTTGATCTCAGGCTTCTAGCTTCCAGAGTGATGAGAGAACAAGTGGCTGCTATTTCAAGTCACCCAGTCTTGGGTACTTTGTTACAGCAGACCTAAGGAACAAATACAGTAGGTATTCTCACCATCTTCTGTGGAAATAGGTAAAAGGAATATGGGGCGCTTGCCAAGGTCTCTGTTATCAGAATTTCCAGTCCTGAATGGAGGGAGGCTCTCTAATCTGAAGGCTTGTGCTGGTAAATGTAACTCCTGGTGTCATATTAAACAGAAGTGAGTCGGACAGTGATTTGGAGGAAGTTAGTTCTTCTCTGAGCCTCAGCTTTCTTATCTGCAAAATGGGCCATATTTCTGTGACCCATTTAATATAATAATACCAGGCTTCCCAACCTTGGTTTATCATCAGAATCACTTGGGCAGTGTCATGTTCAGCGCAACACGGGCAATGAGAGAACAAGAAGGGGCAGCGAAGGGTTAAGAAAGAAACAGAAATCAAGAAAGTTTTGAAACAGGGGCCAAGGGTCTCACAGCCTCAAAGGACTGAGAGCCCCGAATAGGGCCACCTTGTGGCTTTTACTGATGCACATACAAGGAAGTAGCATTGTTTTTACTACGGTCTGTGAGTCTCATACACCATACCAGGAAACTGGTTCAAACCAATCACCCTTGCCTGCTGAGAGCCCCATTGATGTATTAGTAATTGTTGTTTGTACCTCCCCAGGGGACAAAACCTTTATGCTGAAACTTGCTGAGATGGAGAACTGATGTTATCACATCTAGAATCACTTCCCAAGCAGGTTGTGGGAAGGAATACAGCCACAGAGGCAGAAGCTCTCCTTAGCCAGGGGAAGGTGGGGGTCTATGTCCACCTCTATCAACCCCATGAGTTCTCCTGGTGGTCCCCACGTGACTGTGCCTGTCTTAGGTCGTTCCTCTCTTGAGGAATCTTACCCGTCATTGGCTACCAGCCATCCTTTGGGGCCAAACAAGGAGACATAAGGTGTAAGCACAAAGGTGAAGCTAAGTCCCTGAAAGGATCCATCTCACAGACTCTTCTTTCTCTAGGGGTTGGCACGAGGGGACAGGCAGGCAGGCAGCTGCGTGACAACAGGGCAATTGTTAAAAATACGGACTGCCTAGGCTGAACTCCAAACCAACATGATCAGAATCTCCCACGAAAGACCTGAAAATACGTATTTTAATAAGATCCTCATGTGATTTTGATGATTAATCAAGGTTGACTACTCACTAAGATAATATGTACACAGAGTGGTACTCACACTGGTAAGAGAGACATAAAATTAAGCCCCCCCTCCTTTCCCCCCACATTCAGCCACAGTTTAAACATTTTTCTGGAGAAAGAAGCACCTGTTAAAGAACTGTTATGAGCTGCCCCTTAGAGGTGGTTCTGGGGAAGAGAGGCTCTTGACTCAGAGAGGCAGAAAAAGAACCCTTAGGAAGGCAGCGAATGGACTCCGAGCACAAAGTTCCCCTGCCGAGGACCCTGTTTCCTGAAAGGAAACAGAGTGGGCAGCCCAGCTCACACAGTTACAAAGACTCAGCTTTCTTTATTAAAAAAAAAAGAAATTATAAGGATGTGGAAAAATCAGAATCTGCATACATTGCTGGAGGGAGTATAAAATGGTGCAGGCCATTTTGGAACAGTGTAACAGCTCCTTAAAAAGTTAAACATAGAGTTACCATTTGACCCATATGCATATGACACTCCTAGATGAATACCCAAAGGAATTTAAGACATATGTCCATACAAAAACATGTACACCCATGTTCATAGCAACATTATTCATAACAGCTAAAAAGTGGAAACAACCCAAATGTCCATCAATTGATGAATGAATGGGTAAACAAAATGTGATCTATCCATACGATGGAGTATAATTCCGCCATGAGAAGGGTGAAGTGCTGATTCACGTTACAACATGGATGAACCTGGAAAATATGCCAAGGGGAAAAATACCAGACACAAAAGAACACATGTTGTATGATTCTATTTACATGAAATGCCCAGAATAAGCAAATCCATAGAGATAAGAAGTAGATTCATGGTTGCCTAGGGCTGGCGAGGTTTGTGAAGGCTATTGGATGTGAAGTTTCTTTTGGGGGTGATGAAATGTTGAGGAATTAGATAGTGATAATGGTTATATAATGTAGTGAATGTACTAAAAACCACTGAATTGCATATCTCAAAAGGGTGAATCTTACAGTATGTGAGTTATAGCTCAATAAAAACTATATCCTTTAATGATTTTCTGATCATAAAAGTAATAATCTAGGAAATTACATAATAAAAGAAAGAAAGGACGAGAGCGCCATTAGAGCCGTCCTACCCTGATTGGACGGAGCCCCACAGGACCTCCTTTGGAGACTGCTTCCTCTTGCTAGCCCTCCTCCCTGAGTCTCAGGTGATCCATGTGGTGTGTCTGTCCACCCACCTCAATGCCTTGTCCCCCATTTCACAACTGGAAAACGAACATCTGTAATTTTACAACAGGAACATATTTTTTTGTAGAGAGTGACAATTATCATTTATTGAGTCCTTACCATGTGCCAGCCAGGATACAGTGTTTTACATGCATTATCTTCTGTAATCATCCTAATACCTATTAGTTTGGTTCCATTATTATTCCCATTTGTAGATGAGGAAACTCCATCTATCAGGAAATGGGAATAACTTGCCTATCACAGAGCTATAATTCAACTGCAGCAACTGAGTGCCTTCCCTTGTTCATCCCCATTTTCAAAGAAGTCTAGTACAGTAGTGTGATCCCCATCATTGGAGGTGCTCAAGTAGGGACCTAAGGAAATGGAGGCAATGTAAGTTCAGTCAGACTAATGGCCTCAAAGGCCCTTTCCAGCCTTGAAAAGGCAGGATTCTTTTTTTCCTCCCAACGCATAATTCATTCCCACAAGAGAAAACAGAGCTTTTCTTGAATGTGCACTTCCCTTTACTAGCAATTCAAATGGTGGAACAGTGTCTTTGTCCTCATAAACTCCTCAATAACATCATCCCTCCCCTCTGCACATCAGAGGAAATGCCTCATCACAACTGTTCCAGGAAGGTTCTGGCTGCGGCAGGAAGCTGATAGGCTGATCAACTGGGGATTGATGACATCCTTGAGGCATTAAAAGTCCAGCAGCTGCTTCTTCAGAGGGACAGAAATAGTAGGAAGAGACAAAAGACCCCAACAGCCTTGGGCAAGAGCCAGGATATCTGGTCTAAATCCATCCAGGAGGGAGCACCCAGCAGAAGGAACAGAATGGACTGGGGCCTGGGGGCACAAGTG
The DNA here is from genome assembly GCF_057876585.1 of Rhinolophus sinicus. NCBI lineage: Eukaryota > Metazoa > Chordata > Mammalia > Chiroptera > Rhinolophidae > Rhinolophus > Rhinolophus sinicus. Next base: position 101,988,098 of record NC_142503.1, read on the forward strand.
GTGGCAAACTTGGGAACAAGCAGTTCCCACCCCAAGTGATGTGGTAGACTTAATTCAAAGATGGCCCCCATGATTCATGCCCCCTGGTGTACATGCCTTGTATAATCAGGGCAGAATAGGTGAATTTGCTGGTATATCATTTCAATATTTGGCTACTAATCCCTCTACTTTAAGTTAATCAAAAGAGAGTGCAAGGGTGAAGTTCAGTAAATCAGTAACATAATTAGACTTAGCCAGTTTGCAGTTTGACTCACCGCATAGCTTGCTATCTAGCTACCTATAATTAGACTTAGTTTGTTTGCAGTTTGATCCATCCTGATAGTCAGCTGTTTCCTTTGTTTCTCCCCTCACTGATTAACTTAAGAACTCTGCTTTCTTCCCTTTTTCAAGGCTACCCATACCTCGTGAATCCATTTAATTAACAGAATCCTAACCTGAAAAGAGCAATTTCTTAATCTTCAGGTGCCCAGACACTGGAATCCAATTTACAACTAACTCCCTTGCAGTTTTTACTGGTGATGCATAGAAGTCCCAGGCCATGATGGCTGAGTCCAAGTCTAGAGTCTGGAGATAACATTATCTTCAAACAGACCAGGCCCCCCGAAGTGATGTCAGCCCTCTGACCTGCCCGACCTACTCTCCCTTTCCTATGTAAGAAAAAGCAAACCTGAAGTTAGGGGAAGCTGTCCACTCCGAGACTGCCCTGGCAAACTCCTTTCTGCCAATATTTCGCTCTCTGCCTAACTTTCAATAAACCTTTTTGCTCTCCCACTTTGCGGAGTCTTGTGTGAATGCTTTCACCTTCTGAGAATAACCAGGAGTTAATTCCATGACAGAACAGAGAGATTACCTTGTATGTGCCTTACCTAGTAAGATGAGGTCTTTAGAAGAGGGTGAAGTGTCTCCTACTGGCTTGAAGAAATAAGCTGTGGTATTGTGAGACGGCCAATGGAGGGGGCTATGTGGTAAGGCCCTGAAGGTGGCCTCTAAGGTCTGGGAGTAGTTCTTGGCTACAGGTAGGAAGAAAAAAAAGGGGGGATTCAGTCCTACAACTGTAAGGGGACTCTGAGCTCCAGATGAGACCACAGACCTGGATGATGTCTTGGTGTAGAATTAACCCCTGGTCATTCGCAGAATGTAAAAGAACTTATGAGATTCTACAAGAGTAAGAAAAGATTTATTGAAAGTCAAAGGGAGAGACAATTCTGGCAAAGGGAAGTTTTGCCAGGACAGAGCCCAATAGGGACAGCTGCCCTGATGGGAAGTGCTCAAGATTTATATTTTTTAAAGCAGGATGTAGGCTGCTTGTCAGCTTGCAGGGGGGCTGTCGTTACAATTGCCTTCTCCTGGGAGCTGTCCTGTTCCATTCTATGATGGATGTCCGCTTGCAGGGGGCTGCTGTTGTGATTGGGAACTGCTCTGTTCCCACCTATGATGAATGTAAGGTGCTTGTCAACCTGCAGGTGCAGCCAGGGGACTCAGCGCCAAGCAATTAATGTTTAAGCTCATTCCTGCCCGTTTATGAGCTTGCTCCTGTTAACTCTGCCTGTCTCATTTTGCCAGCTCATAAGCCCGCTCTTGTAAACTCTTGTCTCATCAGATGACATCTTGATTTCAGTCTGGTGAGACCCTGAGTAGAGAAACAGTTATGCCATGCCTGGACTTCTGTCCTACAGAAACTGGGAAATAATAAATGTGTGTTTTAGGGGTTTTTTTAAAGATTTTTATTGGGGAAGAGAAACAGGACTTTATTGGGGAACAGTGTCGTGCAGGGCGTCCAGCGGGGTCTCTGGTCCCGCTCCCCACAGGAACACCCATGGAGCCATAGGTAGGGGAGTCATACCACTATAGTCTCGCTGGCGGCTGGGTTGGAGACACAGGAAACAGGAGCCACACAATTCTCAACTCTCATTGCTCCGCTTGCAGGCTCAGCCACCGTCTTCTTGCTAGCTCCCATCTTTCTCGCTAGTGTAGCCACTGCAGTTATATTAGTGGCCAATGGCTCACTGGTTACAGCTGATGGCCAACTAGCCACAGCTGATGGCCATGCAATCACAGTTGATGGCCATTTACTACCTGAGCCGTACCTGTCTATGTGAGACCGAGAGCCTGGAAACTACTTTCTGGGGCTCTGCCCCCACAAACAGTGTGTACTTCCAGGCCTTTTTTCCAAGTCAAGTTGTTGTCCTTTCAATCTTAGTTGTGGAGGATGCCGTTCAGCTTCAAGTTGTCCTTTCAGTCTTAATTGTGGAGGGCACAGCTCAGCTCCAGGTCCAGTTGCCGTTTCTAGTTGCAGGGGGCACAGCCCACCATTCCTTGCGGGAGTCGAACTGGCAACCTTGTGGTTGAGAGCCCACTGGCCCATGTGGGAATCCAACCGGCAGCCTTCAGAGTTAGGAGCATGGAGCTCTAACCGCCTAAGCCACCAGCCGGCCCTAAATGGGTGTTGTTTTAAGCTGCTTAGTTTGTAGTAAATTGTTATGCAGCAACAGAAAATTAACACAGTGATGTGGGCTGAGAATTGCCTTCAAGGTAGCAGGGGGTGCAGAATACACTGAGAAGTCAGCAAAGCCTAGCTTCACAGGTGATGGGGAAAGAAAATTTCTGGACTGGACAAACATGGACTCAAATCTAAGCACCACTGTTTACTAGCTGTGATTTTTGGGCAAGTGTCCTTTAAGTCTATTCTTTCATCTATAAAATAGGGTTAAATACTTGAAAGGTTGTTATGAGGCTTAGATGGGATAATAAATAGTTTGAGCATACAATGACATAATAAATTATAGTCATAATTGTAATAAACAACCACTCTCTAGTAGACAGTCTACAGTATTGTAGGCGAGTGGAGAGACTGACAACAGAGTGACCAGTATTTTCTCAAATGTGGGAGCCCTGACCTCATCCTGAGCATCTGGCTCATGGAGATTTGATGAGTATTAATTGAAAGCAAATAAGTTAAAGCTTTCCCAGGTGTCCTTTCATTAGGTTGGTGGGATAAGGTGAGGGCAGGAGCTTTGAAAAACGTTTTTTTAATCCTTTTCCTAGCCAGGTTCATACCCCTAAAGCCACACTACTGTAGAGAGGAAAAAGAGAAGGGCTGACGCTGAAGGCCAGGTGAGAGGGTCTGGAGTGAGGACGAGGAGGCTGAATATCCATCTTTTCTTTCTCAGTGAGTCCAGGGATAGAGAAGGAAGGATACCAAGACAAAAGAGACTGTCTGATTAACTCTGGGTGGCAGTGAAATAATTCAGGCATGAGGAAAGTGGCCCCACTGCCAGGGAGCTGGCAGGATGCAGTGAGGCCAAATGAGAAGTTAAAAGCCTTGGATCTTAATCAACACTGGGGGAGGAGTTTGGCCAGAAATATCCAGGTGAATCCTCAGAATTGGGGCTTTGGTGAAAAGAGCCTCTCTTGCTGGTAAGCAACCTAATTTCTGAGCCTGTTTCCTTATCTGTAAGGTAAAGTAGTTGGACTCATTTTTCGATGCTTGCGGGTTTGTAACGTAAGAATAGTTACTAATAAGCGGGGTGTTTCCCCCCCCCCATTCTTTTATGTTAGGCTCAAACGGGAGGGAACGGTAAGCAAATAAGGTAATTTTATAATTTGTCGTTTTATTATTATTCCCATTTTGAGGTGATAAAGTAGTCTCCGGAGCCGGACTTCAACCACGACACCGTCCACCGCTCGCCTCTCGTCTTCCTTGCATTCTCGCTCCATGATGGCCGCTGCTGTCCACGGAACCAGAGCCCCATCGGGACCGGAGCGGCGCCGAAACGGTTTGTCCGTAGGGCGCCGCCGTAGCCCGCTCGCGGCCGCCTGGTGACCCCTCCCGCCTAGGCGCGAGCTCCGCAGTGGGCGTGGCCTCACGCCCCGCCCACCGTGCGTCGGTGCGTGAGTTCGGCCCCCGCGAGCTCCGGAACGGCCGGTGAGCTCACAGCCGGCTTCTCTTCAGCTTCAGCCTGCGCGCCGCCATCGCAGTCATGCTTGCCGCCGCTCTCCGTCACTGCGTCGTAGCAGCAGCTGCAGCCGCCCGGGCCAGCGCTAGAGGCCTCCCACACCCCGCTCTGGCCCCCGGCTCCGCCGCCGGTAAGGCTCCCGCCTGCCACTGCCTGCGCCCGCGTGTCCTTGCGGTGACCTGGGCCCCCGCCGCCACGCGAGGGCAGGCTCGCCCCGCGGCCTAGCGGCTGCCCTACTGGCTAACGGCCGAACCTAGTGACCGCGGGCCGCCCTCTCCGCCGCCTCTGGGTTTAGAGGACTCGAGGACGCGCCCCAGGGCTTCCTTCAGCGCCACTTCCTGGTGCGAGCAGCCCAGACGGGTCAGATGTGGACCTGCTGTGGGCGCCAAGGAGGGGGCGCAGCGCACCTCCCGTGTCCACCCAACCCTTTTGGTCCCCGGGCCATGATCGTACCCCGGCGCTGACCCTTTCGGCCACCTGACTGGAAGTGCTCGCCGCCGGCCTGCAGCGCCTCGGCGAAGGTGACATTGAGTCCGCCGGCGCGCCGCTCAGTGTAGAGGTCGGAGTGGCCCCTCCGGGAACCTGGGCACCGCCGCCCCCAGCGTCTTTCCTAAACACAGTGTGCCTCCGTGTGGGACACAGTATACTTTTTTTTTATCAGGCGTTTATTTCTCGGCGACTTGTGTGTCTCCTTCACAGACCGTTCTTGGTCATTTTTAGAGACTCCTGTGCCACGTTCCAATAATCCCACGTTTATAATAGATCGTGTGTGGTGGTTTGCTGAGGTCTGAAAGAGAGCCCGAGTATTGAGAGGTCATATAATAAGAATGTTACTGTTTCGAAAATGGGGTGCCACAGACCAGGAAGGCTGTCTTCTACAGACGTGAGGCAACTTCATTCTTTGCTCCGGGTTAGAATCCTTATTGCTGGAGTATGAGATGTGCCGCTGACCCGTCTTATGTTTTGCCTTCGTCTTCTGTGTGTGTCCTGGGTGACTTTGAGTCCAGCACCTTGCTTTTAATTATTGTAACTGTACTTTGATCTTGGGCCATGATGGTCGTATATGCTACATCATTTAGCCCCTAATCATGCGTGTTTAAACATAAGAACTCAGAAACTCAAAAATAACAAGGTTTAATTGGCTATTTTGAGTGTTTTAACTAGACACTTCAGAACATAGTATGTTTCGCTTCGTTCAATTTAGACCTTCATTTAGACTTTATCTTCTGTAATTTATCAGAGAACGGTAAGGCTGGCATACACGTCAGAGATCACTGCGATCATCTTATTTTATGGAAGAGGAAACGTAAGCCCATCTTGGGAAACTGACTCCTCAATTAAGTGGTAGAACCATTTTCTGTTAGCCACAGTTATTTTTGGCCCATCCTGATGTTTGTCAGATTTTGTTTTTTTAATTCTTTCCTTATCTAAATGCTAGAGTAGCAAATACTACTTTAATTTTTTCACGTTGGGGAGGATTCTTACGACTTCTTCAAAAGAATTGCTGCATTTTGTGGCAGGTTGAGGAAAAGGCAGAGATTTTTGTCAAACTAAATTAAGGGAATTGTTTTTTTCTGACTAAGTTTGAACATAGTGGTTTTGTCTCCTAGGTGTTCTATTCATTCATGCTCTTGAATATAATTAGTAAACAAAGCTTTATTTTAGGTGTTTGTCCCATAGGTCTAAATATTTGCCACAAGGAGGCAGTATTATTTACAGTTGTGTCAACTACTTTCTAACTGTGTGACCTTGGACATGTTAGTTGACCTTAAGACTTAGTTGCCTTTTACCTAAAACTGAGATAATAGTTGATAGTTGTGAGGCTTAAATGAAATAAAGTAATTCTTAGCACCTTGCCTGGCACAAATGTTTAATACATATTTGCTTTATTATAGTGCATTTCATTTTTGTATATTATAGGTTGGGGTTTATTATCAGTGTGAGACTGAAGAGGTTTTATGCAGTTGAAAGTCAGAAAAGATTAAGGTTCTTGGATGAGGCGATCCAAGGTCAAAAGAGTATACTTGAAAGCGCTCTGGAGAGGTTAACCTGAGAGTCCTCAAGTTTGTTCTAGTTAAGTTGCAGCCCAAATTCCATATTTGGTCTATGAAAAAGCCTCCAACTTGAAACAATTGTTTTCCAATAACTGCTGAATTAGATAATTAAAATGTTTTAAATAATGGCTAGATTCTCTAGTCAACACTTAAAACCTACACAATCCTGGCTCCTGCATCCTTACCCTGATAATTTGGGAAGGGTGGGAGGAATTTTCTCTTTCCCTTTCCTGGTGCAGGGCTGAATTTATTTAAGTAGCACTTTTTATCACCTTCCAACCTTTTCTGTACCACTTCCAATTTCCAGATTTCCAGCCTTCGAGCCCCAAAGTCCATGCCTGCTCTTAAGCTGTGCACCTCAATAACCCTGTCTTTGAGCTTGTTCATGTACCCTCTCCATTAATTGGTTCTTTCCTTTACTCCTAGTATCACCTCCACCAAAATATCCATTCTTTGGGCTTTGTCCCAGCTGATACGTTATTAAATGGAAAGCTATCTAATTAAACCAAAGGGATTAATGAGCCCCTTAATTTTTCTAAATATGTTAGGTTTGTTTTATTTTAATAGAGTGCCTAACTGAATGCCGAGAAGCAGTGTTAGAAATAGCTTTTTAGATTGAGGCTGTAAAAATGTCCCAGTTTTTTATAGCTGCTTCCCTTTTTCTACTCTGGAACCTTCAGGTTGTATGAAAGACAGAGCAATTTTTTTCTAAAATAGTTTGCCTTACAAGCCTCAAAACTAGGTGGAAATGCTATACTTAAGTTTGGGTGGGTGGCGGGGAGGGTGAGAATGCCTATATAGTTTTACCTCAAAATCAAAATGTTAAGCATATGGGGGGCAGGTCTATAGCTATGAGACTAGAACCTACTCTACCCAGTACTGGAATTAGGAATATATAATTTAAACCATATTGAGAGTTTTTTGCCCTCCTGGAAGGGATGTTTGTTTCTGATACATGCTTGGTGTCCTAAATAGTTGTTTCATGTAAGGTTTTTTGTTTGTTTGTTTGTTTTTTTAATACAATGAGTTTGTAATTTGAGACTCACAGAAAGGAAGGTAAACAAATTATTGAAGGGGATCCATAGCTCTCCCTACCGGGATTTGCAGTTGCTAGTCATCTTTTTTACAGTTAGAAAACAAAACAAAGCTACCAGCTGCTAGTGAAATATATGCCCAGCAGTGAGAATGATGAAACACTTTTCTGGGTGGTCGGAAATGTACACTTAATTATTACGTCTGGGGAGGGAATACATGTATTTCAGTTTTCTTGGGTAAATACTTAGAAGTGGAATTACTGGGTGGTATGGTCACTGTGTGTTTACCGTGATAAGAAACTGCTAAACAGTCTTCCAAAGTGGTTGTACCATTTTACACTTGCACTTTTAAGTATTCAGCTCAGGATAACTTTAGTTTTTGAAAAGGGTAGCCTATAAATTTTTGGTAATGGTATGAGAGGGTTGTTGTGATCTATGCTTTCTGTTATATTAAATGTGAATGTTGGTCTTGAAAGAGTTATTAAATATCCGTATAGTTTTGATTAAATGTTTGCACTTAACAAATACATTTAGGTCTAGAGAGCCAATCTTTTTTCTTGTCATAGAAATTAAAGGATGTCCAATTCCAGCCCGTGGATATACATGTTCCACTTCGTTTTGGAAATAACTTAGGTCTCTGGTAAGATGGGGACTTGTGCTGTGGTCTTCTAACTAATGGCAGGTATTTTGCTATAGGCTCAAGTGGTAATTTAAGCGAGAATCCTTTTGCTTAATCTGGTGACAGTCCATCTCCAGAACTGGCTAGTATTCCATCTTTTCATGTTTTTCTGTTTTTCTCTTTACACTTTCTCCTGCCAGTGATTTTATTAAGGATGTGTGGGATATTCTAAATGTTTAAATTTCGGAGTATTCCTACAGCCCAGAGATTTCTGGGTAGTTTTTTCCTTTTTTGGACAAGACTTGTAAAATAACTAGAAATTATATCAGGCTTGTCTAATTCATCTAACAGGAAATGCAATTTTTTAAATGTTTTATTTCTGTAAATTATGATTTCCATAAATAGAAGATCAATTAAGACAAATTTAGGCAAAGATTAATTTATAGCTACCATTTATTGAGTACCTATCTATTATACAAAGTGCTAAACCGTGAGTGGTGTTACCTGGCTTTCATCGTCATAATCTGCTAAGGTAGTGGTATCCCCATTTTACAGACAAGGAAAATAAAACTTGAGTTAATTTTACCAGGGTCAAACAGTGGGAGAGTAAGGAGCCTAGCAGTACCCAACCACTAGGCTCTGCTGCTTTCTAAAACCCAAAGGTAACATTTCCTTCTCCCCTGAACCCCACCAGACAGAGGCTGTTTAAAAAGAATCCAGATTTCCTGACTCCTAGTTCAGTGTTCATTTGACAGGCAGAAACTGAAAATGGGAAGGTTTTTCATATGGTACTGCAAAGGGTGTATGATTGGGAACAGCATGCTAAGTGTCCTATTTTTTAACAATGTTGTATTTTTAAAATTTCACTTCTTAGAAATCTTATAAAGCAATTTTTTTTGTTGTTGGGTGTAAGTCAGAGGGCATGTTTTCCCTTAGGAGATTTATCAGAATTTTTGGGAAGGGGTCTGTAGTTTAATAAAACAATTTTTAAATTACCGTTGCTTTGTCGGGATGTGTAATTTATTTTGGAATATAATTTAATAGCAATAAGATTTTTTTTAATTTATCAAAAAAGTATGTTATAAATTCACTCAACTAGAATGAGCGTTATTTTAAATTAGGAATTAATACTCTGCTTATTGTAGAAATACAGACATTGTGGAAGTGTGTAAAGAAATGAAGTTTAAAAAGAAAGGAAGGAAGCTTTTCCTTCCAAAGATACCAATGTTAACAATTTTGAGCTAGCATTACACATTTGGAGAAAAAAGCAGAAACATGCATCTATAGTCCTTTTTGTTCTACTTTCCTTTGCTTAATTTTTAAGGTATTTTTTTCATATAAATACATAAGATTTGTTTCATTTGGCCTGCTGAATAATTTTCCTACTGTGACAGTTGATTCAAAACTTATGCATTGAATGTACTTAATATCACTGAACTGTATACTCAAAAATGGTTAAGATGGTGAATTTTATGTTGTGTGCATTTTAACACAATAAAAAAAGAAACAAACAAACCTTAATGTATTGCAAGGTATGTCAAGTACTACTTCTATACATTGAAGTTATTCTGTCTTGATTGTAGCGCTCCAGTCAGTTCGCTGCTACTCCCATGGGTCACAGGAGACAGATGAGGAGTTTGATGCTCGCTGGGTAACATACTTCAACAAGCCAGATATTGATGCCTGGGAATTGCGTAAAGGTAATTGGAACATGGTCATATTTGCCTATTTTGGTGTAGAATTAGGAGCTGCTTGGTAGTCTTCTACTACTTTGTTGGAAGCAACTGTTTTGAAAATATGCATCATGTAAGCTGGGTGCTGTCATGCAACTTGCAGTTAGAAAATATTCTAGTTTCTATAGTGAGTGTTTCTTGTAAAACAGGACTTTAAGGCAGGCACAACTAACATTTTGGGCCGGGTAATTCTTTGTTGCAAGGGCTGTTTTTTGCATTGTAGGATGTTTAGCAGCATCCTTGGCTTCTACCCACTAAGTGCCACCCACCCACCCTAAGTTGTGACAAACAAAAATGTCTACTGGGGGACAGAGTCACCCCAGATTAAAACCACTGCTATAATGATAGGTCAAGGTGAGCAAGAGTTAAGTTTTGCATCTTTTAGATTATTTAGTCACGTAGTCATTTGGGTCTTTTCTCCTCTTGATAGTAGTTTGGGTTTTTTGTTATTTTTATTCTCAGTTATGATTTGTCTTGCCCTGAATAAGTGTCCAGTCTGAGTACGCTAGATTGTTGCTAAATTTGCAGATGGGTGTTTAACATGAGTAAGTAGCATTAACATAACTAGTCTAATAATTAGACTGGTGATTAACTTATTTTAAGTGTAGGTAACTTATCTCAGACCAAGACTTTAGCCTCTGTGACAGTATTCTAGCATTATAGTCACTGGTGTCCTTTGTTTAAATATTTTAAAATAAAAGCAAGAAACCTAAATGTTTCAGACTTCTCTATGGAGATGTAATGACTCCATTTTGCTGCAACCAGGGAAATTCTTATTGAATAATCTTGAAAAGTAATGAAAAGAATAGCAATTCTGCATTCCCATTAAAAGAATCTTAAATTTTATGATGTGTCATTTTGTGTAGAGCTGAAAGTAATCATGCCCAATCATTTTCTGGTTGAATGTTTGAGTCTGTGCACTAAAGTTTCTCTATATCTCTGTAAGGTCATTATTTGGGCTTCATTAACTCTCCTTAAGCATTTCTCTGGTTGTCTTTAGATTACTTTCCAATCAACTCTATTTTAAAGCAACCAAAGTATATATATTGTACTAAGAGTTAAAGATATGAGTTGAAAATGACCCTCTTATATGAAAAGAAACCAACAAATTATTATGAAAATAGTGTTTGCATTTAAGGAAACTCTTGGATTTTTCCCCCTTCAATCTGCAGGCTACTGCATACATAGTTCCTTTCTTTCCACTTTTAATTCATTGTGGAAGGTCCACTGTGATCTTGTAGAATTTGTTAAAGGTAGATTCTCTCATTTTATAGAGGAGAATAGAGACCTGACAGGGTTCCAGGGCCCAATTCCAATGTGTGTGTAGAGGCTTCCCCACACCAACAAACAAATCAGGACACCAGCAGGGTGTCCAAAAATTCCACTCAAGGTGGCATTATCTACCCTACCCAGAAGTAGCATCAGATTCCACAGGTAAAGGGCTCAGTCTCACAAAACCACCCTCCACTTCAGAGGATGGTCCTAAGCCCAGGTTGTTACCCATGCTTCTGACCTACCAGCTACATATCAGAGGTTCCCACAAACCCCTCCTTGGGTTCGAACAGCTCACAGAACTCAAGAAAACGCGTTTACTCATGAGATTACTGATTCATTACAAAGAATATAAAAGGATGCAAGTCAACAGCCAGATGAAGAGATACATAGAGTGAGGTTCCAAACGAAGGAGCTTCTGTCCTTATGGAGCTTGGGGCCAGGCACAGTGGCCCATGAGCGTGTTCTAGTACCCCAGGATGGAAGCTCTCCAAAAAAGGATCGAGTTGCTAGCCTTTGGGTTTTATGGAGGCTTCATTACCTAGTCATGATTGAGTAAGTCTTTGACCTTTGGCAATTGATTCAACTTCAAGCCCCTCCTCATCCTTGGAAATCAGGGGTGGGACTGAAAATTCCAATCTTCTAACCTCAGGGTTGGCCCCTACTAACAACCAGCCCCCACTCTTGGGTGGGGTCCAAAAGTTACCCCTTTAACATAACAGGAGACACTATTGTTGCTCTCATCACTTGGGAAATTCAAGGGGGTTTGGGGGCTCTGTGCCAGGAGCAGGGACAGAGACCAATGTATATTTATTATAAATCACAATGTCACAAGGCCCAAACAGACAAGATCAACGTGTCTATGGTCCAATAAAAATGTAAATAACTACATTGTAGTCTGAGTGAGAATAGTCCAGGTTGACATGGCCCCTCTTTTTGCTTTGACAGGGATGAACACACTTGTTGGCTATGACCTGGTTCCAGAACCCAAAATCATTGATGCTGCTTTGCGGGCATGCAGACGGTTAAATGATTTTGCTAGTGCTGTTCGCATCCTAGAGGTTGTTAAGGTCAGTGAAATAACGCTAAATTTGTTCTGGAAGTGGGTGGGCTGTCGATTAGGTAGCAGCATATTCTGTATTTTTTAATTTGTTAAAATACCTAAAATTCGTTCTTATATAGCTAAAGGTAATGCGTGTTGTATAGGTAACAATCTTTCTGGAGCTCAGTTCGGCAGAATTTATCCAAGGCCTTAAAAATTGTGCTTGATGTCCTTTTGTTCATCAATTCCATTTGAGAATTTATCTTAAGGAAATAATTAAGGCTGTATAAAGGTTTAACTATAGTTTATCTTTGTGCTATTTATGATAAGATATTAAATGTTGCTCGTGGTTTCTTAAGATGGGACTTCCCAGAAGAGGTTATTATTACACATCTCTTAATGTTGTAATGTGTTTAACATTAAACATATTTATAGTATATTAACTGAAGAAAATTATGAAATAATTTTTGTGGTGTGACCTCTTATTAAAATATATATTTAAAAAATATGTATATATATAGAGAGACGAAAATGTAGGAGGATATATTCTCCCTTTTGTTTGATTATAGTTTCTAATTTTTCTATAATGAGCAAATAAATACATTGCATTTTAAACAAGCATTTTATAATTAAACACAGCTGAAGAGACCTAGAATTTGTTAATGGCAGAAGAATAACAGCCTGGCAGTGTCTTAGTCCGTTTGACTTTTTATTATTTGTCCCTGGGAAACTTGTGGCAATATATAGGTATAATTATATGGTATGGTGAGAGTCAAAACTCTCTTACCCTGGAAATAAGTATTCTTTAAGTGTAGCTCTCTGTGAAAAGACATGGTCGATTAGAAAGAAATTCAAGGTCTGTAAAAGGGAAACTGTGACATTACTTTATCTACAATGGGTAAGATAATTAAGGGTTCTGTAGGCTATCAGTTTATTCAGCACTCGTAGTTAATTCAGTTAGGGTCTCAAATTGGAGGCACATTTAAAAACTTTTCCTGTGTTAACTTAATTATTCCTGTGGCCTGCTGGGCATGTTTAATTACCTTCACAAAATTCTGTCATCACTACCTTCTTTTTCAGTAACTCGGGCTTTAAAAAAATTTTTTTCTGGATTGAGTCTAATTGCCTTTTTCTCAATGTGTCTTAAAACTTACCTTGAATAGTGCCCACATAGTTGCTCTTTATTGAACAAATATGTTGACTTAAAAGTTAAGTGACTTGGGCTGGCCCGGTGGCTCAGGTGGTTGGAGCTCTGTGCTCCTAACTAGGAAGGCTGCCGGTTCGATTCCCACATGGGCCAGTGGGCTCTCAACCAGAAGGTTACCAGTTTGATTCCTTGAGTCCCTCAAGGGATGGTGTGCTCCGCCCCCTGTAATAAGATTGAACACAGCACCTTGAGCTGAGCTGCCGCTGAGTTCCCGGATTGCTCAGTTGCTTGGAGCGCGTGCTCTCAACCACAAGGTTGCTGGTTCGACTCTTGCAAGGGATGGTGGGCTGGGCCCCCTGCAACTAGTAACGGCAACTGGCCCTGGAGCTGAGCTGCACCCTCCACAACTAAGACTGAGAGGACAACAACTTGACTTGGAAAAAAGGCCTGGAAGTACACACTGTTCCCCAATAAAGTCCTGTTCCCCTTCCCCAATAAAATCTTAAAAAAAAAAAAAAAAAAAAAGTAAGTGACTTGTATTCTCTGCTACTAGCCTCTGCATATGTGATTAAACGCATTTTCAAGTTCATTTTGTAAATAGATACGGCTTTTCAGAGAACTAAATGTGAATCTTTTCTTTACCATCAGGACAAAGCAGGACCTCATAAGGAAATCTACCCTTATGTCATCCAGGAACTTAGACCAACTTTAAATGAACTGGGAATCTCCACTCCAGAGGAACTGGGCCTTGACAAAGTGTAAACCCCACGGGTAAGCGACATACCACTGAAAAAGACAGGAAAAAGTCCAGGGAGGGGTTAGGGAGTGACACTTCCGTGTTCTCAGAATAAGATCTCTTAATGGGCTTGTTAGCGGAGATTTAGAGAGTACCAATGATGACAACTTCAGGGAGCTAGGATTGTTATTTCTGGTCGTTATAATTGTTCTCTTACTGGTAGAAAGGCAAGTAAAAGTCTCCTCAATTCAAGAGCCATATAAAATATTGCAAGCATAGACAGTAAATTTAAGCACACGCAGGTTTTCAGATATTACTATTTTGCTATATCTGCTTTAGTTTTTTTTCCCCCAAGAAATGATTGGTTTCATATAGAGTTGAAGCCCTCTGTGTACCCTTCCTTCATTTCAGCCCTTGAACCTCCTGCAAACTAAAGATAATCCATTGCATTCAAGGTGTTTATCATGCATGCTTTATACATTTGTTTTTAACAGCAGGATTTTATTAATTTGATCCTTTTGCTTTTGTGTGCCCAGGTTAGAATTTAATAACCAAGTAAATATGTATCGATAATAAAAACTTGTTACCTTTAGTTCTCTGTGGAAAGACAGATCATGTAATAAAACTGGCCACAAGATTGTCTAGGTAGTGAGCAGTGTGCAGAAAATCCTTTGTATAACAAAATATATAAGCAGTAACCCATGCTTTTTATTTTATTTAGCAAACACATGCAGTGTATATAATTGTTGGTATGGCAGTGTTTCAAGTGCTCTATAAATATTAACTCACGTAATCCTCGTAAACTGTCCTGTGAGGCAGGTACTATTATCCCATTTTACTATTTACTGATGAGGAAACAGGCACCTTGTCCAAAGTCACGGTAGGAGAATCCATGTTTAAACCCTGCGGTCCGGCTCCAGGCTCCATTACCCTTACTGTGCCACATGTCCTGTGTAGGCATTTAGTAAGGCCATGCTCTTATTTCTCAGAGGTAAACAATTGAGGTTTAAGTAGAAGATTTGCTTCCTAAGAGTGAGAGGAAGTTTTTTAATAGTGGAATTAAACTATGTTATAAAAGTTCCAATAAAAATGGACCCGAAATTATTTGAGGAGCTAATATCAGATTCCTCATAAGATAAAGAACCAGTGAGCCTGGTTACGATATCATTAGCAAACACTAATTTAAAAATCTCAGAACTCAAAGAATCCCTACATTCAGTCTTCCTACTGGCAGACTGAGCAGAAAATGCCTGAGGCTTTGTAATCCACATTTGGTATCTCTTTTTAAAGCTTGTGTTTTGGAGTAGAGGTGTTAATTTTGTCTTTGCCCAACACCATCACCTTCCTGAAGTCAGGTAGTTCATCTTTGTAATATATAGAAAGGTTTTTATGTTATTTAAAATGTCTTTGAGTACTTGGAGAAAACTTGGTATTCAGAATAGAGGATTTCCTAGTTACATTTTTAGAGCTCTTTGGTTCATATTTCATAATGGACTCTTAAGAGGCTGTCTAAAACTTGGGCTTAATTTTTATTTTATCAAGTACTATTCCAAGGATTCCAGAAGATCTTTGTTAGATATATTCTAGCAGCAGTAACATATTTCTTTTTTAAAAAAAAATTTAGAGGGCTACTTCTCAGCACTTTTCTGATTGGAAAAGAAGACTAACCCAGTAAGTTCCAGGTGTAAGAAAACAAAAAAGCCACAGAGCTAGTCTATGCGTTGATGTAGGCGGGATAGAGGAAGAGAGCAGAAAAGCCCACATGGAGACAGTGATCTCCCCGGGCTGTTGCTCTGAGGCATGTTATTTGTAGTAAGATTTTTACCTTTTCTTTATGTCCTGGCTAATTCTTCATGTTTTCTCTTACAGCTGGGCTTCCCAAGGATTTACTGATAATGCTACTTGATGTAAAATATCACCTGGAAATACTGATGATAACATATTACCTTATTTGAACAAGTTTTCCTTTATTGAGTACCAAACCATGTAATGGTAACTTGGACTTTAATAAAAAGGAAATGAGTTTGAACTGAAAATAGGTATTGTTCCTGTTTTTGCATTGAAAAGCACAAAATGAACTATTATAGGTCCATTGGTTTCACAGTTTTGTTTTTACCTATCTGCTGAGAGAACTGCTTTAATTTTCTGGAAACAATCTGACCTGAGAGTCAGCTGTATAAACATGTTTGGGTGCACTGGCTGGTAAATTAGCTAAAGTCTACGAGTCATTTATATAGGATTTCCTTGTTGACAGGGCCAGCAGAGCACCCTGGACTTGGGGGATTGGTGGTCCGGGATAGATGAAATTGTGTACCTTACCCGAACAGGTGAAATAGTTTCAGAGTAGTCACGGAGATAATCCTGTGGGCGTGCTGTGTGGCAGCCAGCCCCTCTCTTAGTGTCCCTTTCCTAGTGTCCTCCAAGGCAACAGTAGCCTTGGACATCAAAGAATTTGCTGTTGCAGATTTGGAGGCTTTCTGCTTGAAGAACTGAATAAATAAGTTTACCTTTTTGAGAGCATTAATATAATAAACAAATCCTGTCTTTAGAAGCTCTATAAAACTGGAAAGCAGCTGCTGGATAAAGAGGTTCTAGGTCTGGGTGACTTTTACTATACCCAGTTCCGACTGCAGCATCTGGGGAATAGGATTAATGTTAGGCTGAGATGTAGATGTCTTCTCTCCCACAGCCATGTAAGGAAAGGTTAGTAAAATCAGTTTGGGGAAGATTTTAACACTAGTGACCTTTTATAAAAGGCTGATTGGCTACCAGAAAGCCCCCCTCCCCTTTTTTAAGAAGTAGAAATGTGAAATGAACTAAAACAGCCACGTACATCTATTTAATGTGTAGTTGGTAGGCCATAGTTCTGTAGCAACATTTTCCTGCCCTTGTAAATCCTAGAGAATGGGGGGTCGAGGGGAGGTATTACCAGAATAATCACATATATAAAGATGGCATGGCAGATTTTGAAAGTTCTATGAACATACATATGGGTACTGAGAAAGGCAGTGATGTTTAAGCTCAATCCTAAAGCATTGGGGGTGTTGGTTTAGATAGGGCTTTAGCTCAAAGGTAATTTTAGTTGTATGACATGTTTGGCTTTTGCACCATTCGAGTGGGGAGGAGGGGTTTTTTTTGACAGCTACCATATGTGCATACATAATCACACTTAAATCTGCTTCTTTAATTACCCAGATCTAAAGGATTTACTCTAGCTAACTGAAAAGGGACCATGTCAGTATCATGGGCTGTTACCATACTGGAGGAAGACAAAATGGTTTCTGCCCTTAAAGTCGTGGGAGGAGCCTAAGGAGGGAACGTAGGTTCACAAGTATCTGCAAGGTAAAGTAAGACCATGATGGTCTGCATGCCACAGATATTTATTGAACAGGTACTGTATACTAAGCATTGTGCCAGGGACTGAAGGTAGAGCATGAGCAGGAGAGACAGAATTGGAGCCCAGACAGATGAGGTAAGAGCACAATTTAGGTAGCTATTCGGCATGGTTATAACTTAATGAGGATTTTGAGTTAGGTTAGTAGCAGTAGAAATGGAAAGAGAAGAACTTTGAGAGCCACGTTCTTGAGTTGTAGTTAATTTGGTGAGGAGGAATGAGAACTCTTGGAAGATCCATTTTACAGATTTGAGTGATGGTGCCATTCCTAGAAAACGGGAGTCAGCGCAAAGAGCAGCTTGGCGCAGGATGGACAGGGTACTGCATTTGATTCTGGCCTTGGTGCATTTCAGGCATTAGTGGGCAGGGTGGGTCTAGAACTCCGAAAAGAGACAGAGACAACAAAAAGTGAGATTTCTGAGGAAGGCCATTTGGAGGCAGAGGTGAAGGTGGCTAATGGCTGAGCAGATACACTTAGCGGGGAAAAGGAGAGAAACTTTTAATTAGAAAATTTCAAACATTTACAAAAGTAGAATGGTATTATAAATTCCTATAAACTCATCACTCCAGCAATTATCAGTTCATGGCCACTCTTATCTGTATCCTCATTTACCCCAACTCCAAATATTTTGAATCAAATCTCAGGTGTCATTTCATCTGTAAATATTTTGGAGTATCTCAAATTATATATATATATATATATATATATATATATATATATATATATATATATATGCATAACCACAATAAAGCATGACTTAAACTTTTTTTAAAGGAAGTTTTGGTGGTGGCCTTTTTTCCTTCAAGTAAAAATATCTTTACTGGTTTTCTTCATTATACAGTTCGTACATTATAAAGATAATACATGCTCATGAAACAATATAGAAAAATACAAGAATAAACACGTAAAATTTCACCAGTTTTGGTGATCAGCTTTCCAAGTGTTTCTCTGTTGTGCTCGTTTGTACACTTACATGCTGTTTTACAAACCTATTTTTCTCCCCTTTGCTAGGTCAAGACTTATTTTCCATGTTGATGAATGAATGTCTGTCTCCTACTTTTTGTGTGGTGTTTCAACTTGGGTGATGGCTTTTGTAATGATTTGTCAGTAAGGTATAACTTACATGCATTAAAATGTGGTAATCTTAAGGTATACAGCTTGAATTTTTACAAGTGTATATCCATAAAATCAAATGAATGACTTCTAAAAGCCATTTTTGTGAGGATTAAATGAGATTAAGTGAAGTTGTTAGCATACAGGGATGTTCAACACATGTTAGTTTCTCTGCAGTGGAACTGAGGGTGAAGTGATCGTAGGCGTGAGGGAGGACTCCTGAGAACCTCAAGTCCAAGAGGGTGACTGGAAAGATGGCGATGGTTGACTACGGTATTGGCACTTATTTTCCAGTTACAGTTGACATTCAGTGTTATATTACTTTCAGGTGTACAGCGTAGTGGTTAGACTTGATACTATTTACAAAGTGATCCCCCCAATAAGTCTAGTACCCACCTACACCATACATAGTACAATATTGTTGACTATACTCCCTATGCTGTACTTGACATACCCATGACTATTTTGTATCTGCCAATTTGTACTTAATCCCTTCACGTGCTGGAGATTTTTAGTATGTAGCTGGATCTAACTGGTAGCTGGAAAGCAGTGGTTACTGTTTCCTTTTCATTTTAAGTTCTGTTGAGATTTCTAAATTTAGTTTTTACCTGAGTAAGTCATTTGTGCTGTAGAAACAGGGGTATTGTGATAAATTTTGTAAATGCTTTTAAACCCCTTAAAGTTTGTTACAGCAACACCTTAGACTGCAGAAATACGCACTAGCTTTTAAATTACGTTATGTATCTCCTTTTTCTCTAAAGTAAAGGTGGCAAAGTATGGCCCCTGGGCCAAATCCAGCCCACTACCTGTTTTAGTACTGTTGGCAAGCTAAGAATTGTTTTTACATTTTTAGATAGTTGAAAAATCAATAAAAGAATAATACTTCATGACATGTGAAGTCATGAAATTCAGAATTCATTGTGCATAAATGCGGTTTTACTGAAACACCAGCTGTGCATTCATTTGCATATTATCTATAACTGCTTTTAAAAAATGTAAAATACACATAAAATTTAACATCTTATATTTTAAGTGTACAATTCAGTGGCATTAAAGTACATTCACGTGCAATCTATGGCTACTTTGCACTGTAATAGTAGAGTTGAGTAGTTGGAACAGAGGCTGCATGGTCACAAGGTCAAAAATATTTTTTGCTGAGTATTTTTTTTATTAGTTTCAGGTGTACAAAACAACAGTGATTAGACATTCACACCCCTCACAAAGTGATCACCCCAACATGTCTACTACCCCTCTGACACCGTGCATAGCTATTACAATACCATTGACTATATTCCCTATACTGTACATTCTGTGACTATGTATTTTTTAAATTATAGGCGACATTCAGTATATTAATTTCAGGTGTACAGCATAGTGGTTAGACATTTATATAATTTATGAAGTGATCCAACAAGTCTAGTCGTTATCTGACACTATACAAAGTATTTACAATATTGTTGACTATATTTCCCACATTGTATTATTGCACAGCCCCATGACTGTTTTGTAACTACCAGTTTGCACTTCCTAATCCCTTCACCTCTCTCACCCATCCCTCCAGTCCCTCTCCCACCTGGCAACCATCAGTTTGTTCTCTGTATCCATGAGTCTATTTCTGTTTCGTTTGTTCGTTTATTCTGTTTTTTAGATTCCACACATAAGTGAGATCATATGGTATTTGTCTTTCTCAGTCTGACTTATTTCACTTAGCGTAATACCCTCTAGGTCCATCCATGTTGCTGCAAATGGTAAGATTTCATTCCTTTTATGGCAGAGTAATATTCCATTGTATATGAGGTCCGACAAGTTCGCAAACTCATCCTAGAAAAAGTGCTACATACCTCATTGCTGAATATCACTATGGTCACCTTCGAAGTTCTCCCCTTGGGAAGCTATGCACTGACACCAGCGCCTAGTCCACCCTTCAAAGCGATTTTGGAACTCTTTTTTTGGAATGGCCATCAGAGCTGTCGTATTATCCTTGATGTCCTGAATGTCATCAAAATGTCTTCATTTCAATAATATTTCCTTTTTCTTCTGGTAAAGAAAGAAGTCACTGGGGGCCAGATCAGGTGTGTAGGGAGGGTGTTCCAATACAGTGATTTGGCTAAAAACTCCCTCACAGACAGTGCCCTGTGAGCTGGTGCGTTGTCGTGATGCAAGAGCCATGAATTGTTGGCGAAAAGTTCAGGTCGTCTAACTTTCACGCAGCCTTTTTATCACTTCCAAATAGTAAACTTGGTTAACTGTCCAGTTGATTACCGATTCATAATGAATAATCTCTCTGATATGAAACAAGGTTAGCAACATCATTGCAACAAATTCGCAAACTTAATTGTCAGACCTTGTATATGTACCACATTTCTTTATCCAATTGTCTATTGGGCATTTCAGTTGTTTCCATGTCTTGGCTATTGTGAATACCGCTGCAGTAAACATAGAGCTCCATATATCTTTTCAAATTAGTGCTTTGGATTTCTTTGGATAAATACCTAGGAGTGGAATTGCTGGGTCATAAGATAGTTCTATTTTTAATTTTTTTTTTTTTGAGGAACCTCCATACTGTTTTCCATAGTGGCTGCACCAATTTGCAAACCCACCAACAATGCACAAGGGTTCCCTTTTCTCCATATCCTCATCAACACTTGTTTGTTGATTTATTGATGATGGCCATTCTGACAGGAGTGAGTGGTATCTCACTGTGGTTTTTGCATTTCTCTGATGATTAGTGATGAGCATCTTTTCATGTCTATTGGCCATTTGTATGACCCCCAGACAAATGTCTATTCAGGTTCTCTGCCCATTTTTAAATTTTTTATGTCCTCTTGTTGGATTGATCCTTGTATCATTATATAATGTCCTTTGTCTTTTATTATAGTCTTAGTTTTAAAATATTTTGTCCAATATTAGTATTGCTACCCCAGATTTTTTCTCTTTTTCCATTTGCATGAAGTATCTTTTTCCATCCTTTTACTTTCACTCTATGTGTGTCTTTCAATCTGAGGTGGGTGGTCTCTTGCAGACAACATATACATGGGTGTTGTTTTTTTATCTATTCAACTACCCTATGTTTTTTTCTTTTTTAATGTTTTGGTTGGGTTCTGTTTGTTTGGGTTCTGTTGGGGGGGTATATTGGGGAACAGTGTGTTTTTCCAGGACTCATCAGTCGCTGTCCTTCAATCTAGTGTGGAGGGCGCAGCTCAGCTCCAAGTCCAGTTGCCGTTTTCAATCTAGTCGCAGGGCGCACAGCCCACCATCCCATGCAGGAATTGAACCGACGGCCTTGTTAAGAGCTCACACTCTAACCAACTGAGCCATCCAGCCGCCCCTACCCTATGTCTTTTGATTGAAGCATTTAAACATTTCCATTTAAAGTGATTATTAATAAGTACATAGTTAGTGTCATTTTATTATTCATATTTTTATCTTTTGTTTGTTTTCACCCTTCTTAAAAAGGTCTTTTTATTTTTCTTTTTTAACTTTTATTTATTTAAGTGTGTGTTTCCAGGACCCATCAGCTCCAAGTCAAGTAGTTGTTTCAACCTAGTTGTGGAGGGTGCAGCTCACAGTGGCCCATGTGGGGATTGAACCGGCAGCCTTGTTGTTAGAGCTCACACTCTAACCAACTAAGCTAACCGGCAGCCCCTTAAAGAAGTCCTTGTAACATTTCTTATAATAATGACTTGGTGGTAATGAATTCCTTTAGCTTTATCTTGTCTGGGAAGCTCTCTATCTATCCTTCAATTTTAAATGATAGCCTTGCCAGGTAGAGTAATCTTGGTCGAAGGCCCTCATTTTTCATCACTTTGAATATTTCCATCCACTCCCTTCTGGCCTGCAGAGTTTCTGTTGAGAAATTAGCTGACAGTCTTATGGGAGCTCCTTTGTGGGTAACTAACTGCTTTTCTCTTGCTGCTTTTAAGATTCTCTCTTTGTCTTTAACCTTTGGCATTTTAATTATAATGTGTGGCCCTGTTTGGGTTCATCTTGGTTGGGATTCTCTATACTTCCTGGGCTTGTATGTCTATTTCCTTCACCAAGTTAGGAAGTTTTCAGTCATTATTTCTTCAAAGAGGTTCTCGAACCCTTGCTCCCTCTCCTCTCCATCTGGTACACCTATGATGCAAATGTTATGCTTGATGTCCCAAAGGTCCCTTAAACTATCTTCGTTTTATTCTTTTTTCTTTTTGTTGTTCTGATTGGGTGTTTTCTGTTACCTTGTCTTCTAAATCACGGATTCAGTCCTCTGCTTCATCTAATCTGCTGTTGATTCCTTCTAGTGTGTTCTTTATTTCTGACTCGTTCTTTTTTTATGGTTTCTGTGTCCTTTATGCTGTGCAGTATCTTTCTGTTGAAGTTCTCACTAAGTTCCTCACTTAATGCTTAAGTTCTCACTTAAGCATTCTTATAATCAGTGTTTTAAGCTCTGTTTCTGTTAGGTTGGTTGCCTCCGTTTCATTTAGTTTTTTCTGGAGGTTTCTCCTGTTCTTTATTTGGGATGTGTTTCTTTGTTTTCTCATTCTGGCTGCCTCTCTGTGTTTGCTTCTCTGTATTAGGTAGATCCATGTCTTTCAGTCTTTGCCGCGTGGCCTTATGTAGTAGGTGCCCTGTGTGGTCCAGTGGTGCAGTCTCCCTGGTCACCTGTGCGTCTGTTCCAGGAGTGTCCATTCTTTGTGTTGTATGTGTTCTCCTGTAGTACTTCAGCCTTGATTGTTTTTGGCACGTGAGTGGGGTTGACTCCCAGGCTGGCTGTGTAGTTTGGCTACATGTACAATATAGGAGCTGCTGTGTGGGGGCAGACTCCTCAGAGGGGGCGTCACCCCAGTGGGCTCTTATGCCTGTTGAGACCACCCTTTGGGTGTACACCTTGTGGGGTAATCCGATAGTGCTTTCATGTGATTTTTCTGGTGTCTCTTGGGAGGGGCTCCCATGAAGGACAGTTTCAGACTTGCCTGTGACCAGGCACATGAGTGGTATTGACTCCCAGGCTGGCTGTGTGGTTGGCTGCTGCCTGTGCTGGACCCAGAGGTGTGTGGGGTTGGCTTCACTGTGAACTGAGGCCAGTTGCCACCAGTATTGGACCTGGGGCTGCTTAGCAAAAGGCCCATCCTTTCTGCCCCAGCCCTCTTGCCACCTAAGAGTTGTCTCTAAGGCTAAACCGTTGAAATAGCCTCCTTCGTTTCACAGGCCCGGCTGGTTAGCCTGGTGTTGAGAGTGTTCCTGGTGATGCAGCAACTAGCTGGCCAGGGCAAGGTCCCAGGGAGTCACAAAGCATGGCTGGTGGGTTTCACAGTCTGCAGACTCAGCTCCTGAGCCAGTGCTGGGCCCATGACCACTTTTCAAAACACCCTGAGAACACTGTGGCCAGCCACCACTCACCTGAGGTCTACAGATCCCCATGAGACACCCAAGAGCAGCTCAAGCCGTGGCCAACTGCCCGGCACCAAGAGTTCTCCAGGCTGCTATGCGCCACCCCTTGCTTTGAAAGTCTCCTGCAGCTTTTGGGGCGGGGCCGGCTGCCCAGGAGCTGAGAGTGTCCGGGGTGATGCAGCACTAGCTGGGTGGGGCAGGGACACAGGGCATCACCAAGGTGGTGCACACACGTGGATTCTACCAGACCAATGCAGTCTCAGATTTGGCCTTTTAGGGGAGGGTTCAACATAAAAAAGATAATGCCCTCTTTTAGGCTGCACATGAGTCATGTTCCACACAGGGACAAAGCCCTCACTCCAGAGCCACACAACTTAGTCTTTCCTCATGTGTCTCTGGCACCTCTCTAGTTGCCACCCCTACACCAGATCCCAGTTGAGTGTTTGCAAGCGAGTCTATGTGCAGGCCATTTAAGAGATTATCTGGGTTTCCAGCCGCTTTCTATTTCACCAGGACAGACGGTCCTTGCTGCTTTTCACTACCAGATGTTGTGCGGACTCCCCTTCCCCACACAGGACCCCTCCTGGTGTTTAACCACTTGTGGGTTTGGGATCAGCCCGTTTTGTGTCTCTACCCCTCCTACCAGTCTCGATGTGGCCTCTTCTTTATATCCTTAGTTATAGGGGTTCTGTTCAGCTGCTCTTCAGATGATTCTTGAGGTTGATTTTTCTATAATTTAGTTGTAATTTTGATGTGATCCTAGCAGGCAGCAGGCATAGCGTCCACTTAATTCGCCATCATGGACCCAGTCAAAAACATTTTTTTACCTGGCCATTTATAGAAGAAGATTGCCAACCCCTAATCTAAATTAATAGAAATTTTCAAAGGAAGCCAACATCTAAATCACAAGCCTATGACTAAAAGGCAAAGGTGACTAGATAAATTTCTTACTGCCATCAAATGTTTATGCCTCCCCCCTCCCGTTGGTCAAGTTGGATTGACTCCTTTGCTGTGCTGGAGAAAATAGGTACATCTTTTAGCTCGATGGATTCTAGCTCTACCTAAAAGAAGTAAATAGTAAATATTGTTCACAATGTAAAGAGGAGGATCCTTCCACCACGTGATGGTTTCTATCCTAACAGAATGGGGTGTCTAGCTTTTTCTTTCCTACTCTTTATTTTGAAAAATTTCAGACCAATTAATGGTTTGCTACATTTGTTTTATATCTAGTATATACACACACTTTTTCTCTCAACCATTTGAAAGCAAGTTGCAGACATGACACTTTACCCTTAAATACTTAAGTAGACATCTAAGAATAAGGACTTTCTCTTCCTACATAACCACAATACTGTCAATATGCTTCAAAAAGTTTGGCATAAAATAGTTTATTTTTCGAAAGAGTCAAGGCCAGGGGTGGACGGGAGGCTCAGTTGGTTAGAGCACGAGCTCTGGGCAACGGGGCTGCCGGTTCGATTCCCACATGGGCCAGCGAGCTGCACCCTCCGCAACTAGAATGAAGTCAATGAGCTGCCGCTCAGCTTCTGGGTGGCCAGATGGCTCAGTTGGTTGGAGTGTAGGCTCTCAACCACAATGTTGCCGGTTCGACTCCCGCAAGAGATAGTGGGCTCTGCCCCCTGCAACTAACAACGGGGACTGGACCTGGAGCTGAGCTGCGCCCTCCACCACTAAGATTGAGAGGTCAACAACTTGACTTGGAAAAGTCCCGGAAGTACACACTGTTCTCCAATAAAGTCCTGTTCCCCTTCCCCAGTAACACTTTAAAAAAAAGAAAAAGAGTCAAGACCAATGGTGGTGTAGAATGCACTGCAGTTTGCATTTGCCAGATTGTTTCCTCATCATTAAAATCCAGTTAAATGTTTTTGGTAAGAATATGGCAGAGATGATGGGAAATTCCAATCATATCCCCTCAACAGGGACACGATGACAGTATGCCCTAACATCTTTTTATTGCATCTACCCATCAGCTGATGTAAGGCAATGTAATGCAGCATAATATGTTGCATTATGACCATAATAAGGTGGAGAAATAAAGTTGGGGTTCAGACCTGTGTTCACATTCCAATCTACTACCCACTTGACTGGTTAAGTTACCTACCCATCCCATGCTTCAGTTCTATTATCTAAAAATGGAGCTACCTTGCAGGGTTATAAAGAGAATGAAAAACTAGGCCTTAATTATAGTCATCATCATGAGTGTGGTGCTGGGGAAAATGGTTGTAGCCTAGCCATTCTTTACCAAGCTTTGCTAGCTGCCACCACGGTTTTTGCTGTCTATTTAACTAGTTGCCAGGGAGCTTGTCCTTAGCACAAGGAGTCCATCTTCACATTTTGCAAAGGCATTGTTCATTTTGCCCAGTTTTGCATCATTTTCCTACATTGGGGAAGTTCATTCAAAAACAGAGACAAGAGCCATGATGCTCTCCACAGCTGTGGCCATGCCTTTATTTATGATTAGCTTTCTGCCCAGTGTTTCAATTCTAAAAGTATTTTGTTGGAGCAAGTGTTATGCTCTGGAGGCAGATTCTGCACATTTCTCTCTAAAATTTTGGAGACTGTCATTTATAGCAGTGTGCTAGGACTGCCATAACAATATCACAGACCGGGTGGCTTAAAGAACAGAAACTTATTTTCTCACAGTTCTAGAGGCTGGAAGTCCAAGATCAAGGTGCCAGCAGGGTTGGTTTCTGATGAGGTCTGTCTACCTGCCTTTGCAGATAGCGAGCTGCCTTCTTACTGTGTCCTCACAAGGCCTTTTTCTCTGTGTGCACAACCCTGGTGTTTTTTCCTCTTCTTATAAGGACACCAGTCCTATTGGATTAGGACCCTACCCTCATTTAACCTTAATTACCTCCTTAAGGCTGTATCTCCAAATACAGTCACATTGGGGGTTAGGATTTTAACATAGGAATTTAGGGGGTGGGGGTGGGAAAATGACAGAATTCGGTCCATAACATTAAAGATACACACCTGGGGGCTGGCCTGGTGGCTCAGGCTGTTGGAGCTCCGTGCTCCTAACTCCGAAGGCTGCCGGTTCAACTCCTCAACTCCCGCAAGGGATGGTGGGCTGCGCCCCCTACAACTAGCAACGGAAACTGGACCTGGAGCTGAGCTGCGCCCTCCACAACTAAGACTGAAAGGACAACAACTTGAAGCTGAACGGCACCCTCCACAACTAAGATTGAAAGGACAGCAACTTGACTTGGAAAAGGCCTGGACGTACACACTGTTCCCAGTAAAGTCCTGTTCCCCTCCCCCAATAAAATCTTAAAAAAAAAAAAAAAAGATACCTGACTGGTATAAAAAGAGGACAGTTTTTTGAGGCAGATAAGGATTCAGCTCTCAATTCTACAACATTGTGGTCTTAGGAAAGTCAGCTCCAGTAATCATCAGTTTCCTTATACGTATATAAAGTGGGTAAGGCACTGCCATATGAGGATGTTCCAAAGACTGGGAAATCTCTCTCCCTAGAGAGAAGTAGCACGAATTAATGTGGGGATGAAGGTGGGGCAAGTGACCTGAGAGCCCAGAAGGACCTGCAGCTTCATGGGCTCTATCTGTTAGTTTTCTGTGCTCTACCAATAATGGGTGAAGTCGAAGGCTAGAGTCTGAAATCTAGTGAGACGGGAAAGAGAGCCTCGGAAGCTGCTGGATAAAAAAATTCACCCCTGATGAACACAGATTTAAAAATCCTCAACAAAATATTAAACCCAAATCAAATAATAATCAACAATAGGTTAAATAAACCAACAATAATCAGCAAACCAAAATCAACAATAAATTAAAAGGATCATATGATCAAGTGCAATTTATTTCAGAGATGCAAGCATGATTCAACATCCTTAAATCAATCAACCTGAAACACAAAATTAAGGGTAAAAATCGTATGATCATCTCAACAGATATAGAAAAAACATTTGACAGAATTCAACATCCATTTATAAAAAAAACAAATGGGTTTAGAGGAAATGTACAGAATTCAACATCCATTTATGATAAAAACAAATGGGTTTAGAGGAAATGTACCTCAACATAATAAAGGCCATATATAAAGGGCAAGCCTTGTTTGGGGGAGCAGGTTACCAAAACACATACATACATAAATACATACATGAAATGAAGTCCATATATGTATGACAAGCCCACAGCTA
Source organism: Rhinolophus sinicus (assembly GCF_057876585.1). Taxonomy (NCBI): domain Eukaryota; kingdom Metazoa; phylum Chordata; class Mammalia; order Chiroptera; family Rhinolophidae; genus Rhinolophus; species Rhinolophus sinicus. The sequence goes on from NC_142503.1 coordinate 102,015,741, forward strand.
ACATCCTACTAACAGTGAAAAACTGAAAGCTTTTTGTCTAAGATCAGGAACAACATTTTTTTGTTGTTAAGATTTTATTGGGGAAGGGGAATAGGACTTTATTGGGGAACAGAGTGTACTTCCAGGACTTTTTTCCAACTCAAGTTGTCCCTTCAATGTTAGTTGTGGAGGGTGCCATTCAGCTTCAAGTTGTCCTTTCAGTCTTAGTTGTGGAGGGCACAGCTCAGCTCCAGGTCCAGTTGCCCGTTGCTAGTTGCAGGGGGCACAGCCCACCATCCCTTGCGGGAGTTGAACTGGCAACCTTGTGGTTGAGAGGACACGTTCCAACCAACTAAGCCATCTGGGAGGCAGCTCAGCTCAAGGTGCCATGTTCAATCTTTAGCTGCAGGGGGTGCTGCCCACCATCCCTTGGGGGACTCGAGGAATTGAACTGGCAACCTTGTGGTTGAGAGCCCACTGGCCCATGTGGGAATCGAACCTGCAGCCTTCGGAGTTAGGAGCATGGAGCTCTAACTGCCTGAGCCACCGGGCTGGCCCAGGAACAACATTTTTATTCAACATAGTATTGGAAGTCCTAGCCAGAGTAATTAGGCAAGAAGAAGAACTAAACTGGAAAAGGAGAAATAAAACTGTCACTATTTGCAGATGACATAGTACATATATAGAAAACCCTAAAAGTTCCACCAAAAAACAATAAACTGCTAGAACTAATAAATGAATTCAGTAAAGTTGCAAGAATCAAAATGAATGTATAAAAATGTGTTGCATTTCTATAGACTAACAATGAAATATCAGATAAACTAACAAAATAATTCCATTTACAACTGCATCAAAAAGAATACCTAGGAATAAATTTAACCAAAGAGGTGAAAGACCTGTACACTAAAAACTATAGGACTGAGTAGAAGGGGAGGAAGAGGGGCTTTGTGCCCTGTGTGCTGTGGCAGTTCTTGCCAGGAGACTCATCCACTTCAACCTAGTCTTTATTCTTTGTGTTTGTTTTGGGCAGTGGAAAGTAATTTATTTTTCTTAGATTCCTGGTGAACATAATATCTTAAACAGGAAAGAGAACTGCCCACACCCAGGTCAGGACAGTTGGGCAATCACAATTTCTTCATTAATAAAATGAGTTTGGACTATATAATTTCTAAGATTCCTCCTAGCCCCAAAGTTCTATGATTCTAAATTAACTAAACATTAAAGAGGAGGAAACAGGACATTCATTCAACCAATATGTAAATTATGACTTTGTGCTAAAAACAAGGGATGCTAAGTGAGTAAGGCAGTCTGACCTTGGGGAGCACACAGCCAAGTGAGATAATAAACACTGAGTACTTAAAACACTGTGTAAGCTTTGTCAGACTACATTTCTGAGTGGTTACTACACGCTCAGTGCCACTGCAAGCACATGACAATTTAACTTCACAATGCTATTAAACAGGTACTGTTATCATCCCCACTTCTCAGCTAAAGAAACTTGAGACATAAAGAGGTTAAATAACTTGCCAGCAAGTGACAGAGCAATTAATCTGGATTCAGGGTCCATGTTCAATCACATAGCAATTAACTGAGCGCTGATGAGACTCAGGAGGGGCTTGGATTAGGGCACCCCGCCTCTTTTTTACTACAAGTTCCTGGAGATTTTGTGACATTGAGTGGATTTCAATCACATTTTCTTTGACTCTTGAAGTCCCCATCAATTTAATAGGCAACATCATTTCTTTCGAGTCCACAGGGCGCTGGGTTCAAATTCTAGGTTTACCACTTAACTAGTGAATTTGACCAAGTCTCAGTCTCATTGAGTAGCAGGGGTAAGTAACCAGCTTCACTGGGAGGTCAGGAGGTTTCAACATTAAGTTAGGTCATAGGAAATTGGCATTTCTGGAGGTCAAAATGGGTAGAATCTATCAAAACTGTTAGCATTCCTTTGTGCTTCTAATGTTTAAAAAACTCCATCCCTAAATTCTTTTTTTCTATCCTAACGCACAGTCTTGCTCAACTGTTTGGGTGGTTGAGCCCCTGGGGGCTCAGAAGTTGCACATTGTTGACTTACCCTGTGGAGGCCAATAAATTAGCCTCTGGACAGCCTCATGAGATTTGGCAGTTCCTACAAGGATCTGGAGCTTCTTTCCAGCCAGTTACAAGCACATCCCTTGAGGGCCAGAGAAGTCAAGAGCAGTGACAGCTCCGTGCCCTACCACACACAGGCTCAGCGCACTTTCACCCTTCTTTCTACAGCCTATTTTACCCTTGTTTGTCGCTGTACGACGGATAGTGACGTTGGTTCTATTTTAAAATGTGGAAACTAGGCCCATAGAGGATCTGGCCTCGCCCAAGGTCTCAAACACCGCGTAGTGTTGGAAATAACGTGGGTTTGGCACTGCCTCTAGTTATGTGACCTCCGCAGGGTTCTTGAACCTCTCCTCGGGCCTGTTTCCTTTTCTGGAGAAGAGCGCTAATACTTCCCTTTCTCTTACAGCTCTTTCAGGTTCAACCCAAGCTCTCCAGGGCCCGCCCTTGGGGGAAGTCCGGCTGTGGCCATTTGACCCGGGAGACCGCGGAGAGCACGTGTGTGCAGCAGCGTAAACGGCTCGGTCCGCGCGCGCACACCCGCGGCCCTCCATAAACACCTATATTTGATTTTGACTCGAGAAAGAAATACCCTGGGCAGCCCGAGGTTCAGACGAACTGCAAGAACGGCACGGCGCCAGAAAGGCGGGACTGGAACTACCCCGCCCACGGAAGGGCGGGGCATCCGGGCCACGCCCAGCGAGGCGGGGCCGGAAGCCTGTGCAGGTACGGCCCGTGCCTGCGCGCAGCCGTCGTGTTCAAAGACCGCCTCCTTCCCGGCTGAGCGCTTTTTACCCACTCGGCGGGGCGTGACCAGGCCATGGCGACCGTGGAGCCCAGCGGGTACGCCGCGCGGGTATCTACATCCGGACCCCGGCCCAGCGAAGCCTCGGGCCGCGTGGCAGGAGCTGCGGAGCCGCCCTCCGGGCGAAGCGACCGCAGAATCCCCCGGCTGGGGGAGCGGACCTCGGCGGCTGTGGAGAAGCGGGGGCCGTACATGGTGATGCGCGCGCCTTCCTTTCAGGCGAAGCTGCGTGAGTGCAGCCCGATGGGGGTCTCTGCCTGGGCGGGCTGCCGCGTCCCCCGTGAGAGATCCGGAGCCCCGCTGGGGCGACTCCGGAGGGGCACCTATAGCCTGTTCCCGCCTCCGAAAATCTGTTCAGCAAGAGTGGGTTCCTGGCGTTTGGGAGACACGGCAGAGTGGGGGAGACCCTGCTGACCTGGGCCCTTTGACTTCCAGAGAAGCACCGGGACCTGGCCAAGGCCGTTCTGCGGAGAAAAGGCATGCTGGGGGCCTCGCCGAACCGCCCCGACTCTTCAGGGAAAAGGTGTCAGCAGGCGCCACCTCCTCTGTGCAAGCAGTTTGCAGAGAAGGCCTTAGTCTTCGGACTGGGAGACCGAGGACGCACGTTTAAGGCGGAGCTAGGGATTCCCCTGACGCCAACCTGTCAGGTTCACTGTTTTAAAGTAGGAAGAGGAAGGACCCCACCCCCACCCCAGCCCCCCTTAAAGATGTGATTGTGTCAGGGAAAGTGCTGTGGAATAAGAGAGTTTTGTCAGGGCATAGACTCATTCACTAAGTTAGGGGGAGCATAATGGCTGGGTCCCTAGGAGTGAAGATGGAGAGCAGTGAGAACAGCCCTTGCTGTTATTTTTTAAAAACAGAATGGTTACACTCTGAGGGCTGGGTAGGACATTGTCCAGGGCCTCTCTTACAGATAAGAGCTGAAACTCAGGTGAGGGGATTTGCCTGAGCAGTGCATTTTGTCTGTTCTCCGGTTAAATGAGCTGTTTGGGGGTTGCTTTTTCTGATTCATGAAAGAGGAGGTGTGCTTTTTCCTCCCGAGCACTAGGGGGCGTGGTGCAGGGAAGTGCATATTCTGAGGAGCTGTAGCCAGATACATGGCTGGCGGTGGTGGCTGTGTGACCAGATGGAAGGCAAGTCAGGAGTAGTGCAGTCCGTTCTTTTTCCATAAGGGCGACGACTCTGGCTTTCTCTGTCAATGCCGGTGCTTCATCTATGCTTGATTTCTCCCCCATCTCCCCTCAGGTCAGTGAAGTTTAACAAGGGTTATACTGCGCTTAGTCAGAGTCCAGATGAAAACCTCGTGTCCCTCGACTCTGACAGGTGAGTGCTCCCCTTGAAAGTAGCCCTTGGGGAGCGATGGGGTAAAACTGCAGGCTGCTTGGTCGCTTCACTAGTTCCTGCTCTTCGCGGAGCCTTATGCATGTTCAGGACTGCCTTTGGAGCGCCATCCCTTCCCAAGATGGCTTGCTTAGAGGACTCGGGACTCGTGCTGCTCTTGGATTTGGGGCACCAGCCTTGTCTGGGGGAGTTCGTATTGCACTGTTCGTGTCAGTGACCGTCCCTTCTGGAGCCCTTGAAGGAACCATTTGTACTCACAGCAGATTCTGGGCTGGAGTTGTGTGGTGTGCTCTTGCTTCCTAAGGCCTGCAGACCCCCTTGCATGCTCCCCACCTTGCCTTTTGCAACTGTGCCCCACAGGCACCCCTGTGAACTGACTGTCTGCCTCTTCTCCTAGTGATGGGGAGCTGGAATCCACATACTCCTCCGGGTATTCCTCTGCAGAGGCAAGTCCAGAGCCTTCCTGTGCGGGGCCAGGCTTCAGGCATTTGTCTAGTGCCTGCTGTATGCACGGCACTGTGCCAGATTCCGGTTGGTTCTCCAATCTTCTACTCTGCCCCTGTCCCCTAGCAGAGCTATAGGTGTCTAAGGAGCACTGTTGAAAATCCAGGACTCTTAGGGCTGGAAATGACCTCACCAGTCTTCTAGTCCAGGCCAGCACTGGAAAAAGGAATCCTCTAGATAAATGTCAGCGAAGTGTTTACCAGCCTCTGCTTGCTTGGATGTTTCTTGCAACTGGGTACTCACTGCCTCCAAGAAACCTCGCTGCCTGCCCTCCCCACAACACATACACATCATTCCTTTTTCAGGCAGCTCTTAGAGCCAGGTCTTCCTCACTAATGTGAGACGTCTCCTGCTGCCTGCTCTTAGTGTCCCTAGACCTGCCCTCCAGTGTCACACAGTAATTCTAGTCTCCCTTCTTTTGATTTTGATCTGAGATCAGCATTCCTGTCCCTGCCCCACCCAGCTTGCTTTCTTCCAGGCCCAACAACTGTTGTTCCTTCAGTTGTTCCATCTATGGAACAATTCAGACTAAGATACTCCTGGGCTGGCCTTTTGGACATGTTTTCAGTGATTGTCCCAGACAGAAACGAGGGACATAAAGTTGTGGCATGTGCAGCTCACTGCCTTTGACAGAAGTGAAGTGCTGGGGACCTGACTGTACTCCACTGGTATTTCTTCCCTTTTCTCCTGGAAACCCTTGACTACCCCCGAGTTTCTGCCAAAGAGAATCGAGGCACTTTGTAAATTGTGTCCTCCTTGAATAGCTGGGTACCTAAGATTGTTAAAACTAAGAAAAGAAAAATTAACCAAGAGTCAAAGAAAGTCCTACACTCACCCAGACTGATTTTCCTTCTGCTCAGTGGAACTGGTAAAGCCAGGCTGACGGGTTCCACTTTGCAGGGAACGAGCTCTGCTGGCATCGAAGGACATGTTCTCCACCCCGTTCTACTGTAATTCATATTCCTTCACTATGCTACCCCATTGTTCTGGTATCATTGTGCCATATTCTTCAGCCTTCATGGGGACCAGTCTGGATTCCCAGTGGGAGTGGTCAGAGCATTGGTTTTCAAACATAAGTTGGAATCTGGTATTTACATCAGATGCCTCAGTATTTAGTGAGAGCACGTCCCCTGGGGTTTCATGACAGTGCAGCCTGGACAGCACTGGCTCAGGCCCCTGGGTACCCCTCGCTGCTGGGCGAGGCACAAGTAGGAAGAGATGGCACTGCCTCCTGTAGTCCGGGGATGTGGGGTTGGCCTGAGGGTGGAGCGTGGACAGGAAACTCTGTGAGGGGAACGTGGGTCTGCCTTTTGGGCAGCGGTCACTTCTGCTTTGCCACCTAGCTTACAGTTCTCTCTCCTGCTCTTAGCAGGTGAGCCAGGATGTGAGCCGCCAGCTGCTCCAGGATGGGTATCACCTGGATGAGATTCCGGATGATGAGGACTTGGACCTCATCCCCCCCAAGTCTGCGGCCTCCTCCACGTGTTCCTGCTGCTGGTGCTGTCTTGGGGACTCTTCCTCCTGTAACCTCCAGTAGACAGAACCCCTAAGATGGGCCCTGCTCGCCATACCTGCAGAGCCCTGTTGGCTCTTCATAGGTCACAGTGCAATGGGAACTGCCTCAGCCCCAGAATCACTGGAGGCACTGACCCTCTAGGAAGGTCAGTGACCTGCAGTTACCCCTTCCCGGTGCTTCTCAGGCCAGGGCCCCCATCTGGGTGATAGGTGGAATTCTGTGTTTTTCCTCTGCCGTTGGAGCAGAGTTTGGCGAAGCCATTTTCATAAGGGCAGGAATAGAGGAATTATGGCTCTTAATAGTGAGTGACAAGTTTGGCTAAGAAAGACTTTTGAAGATATCGTGACTGGTATTTGTCATCATGCTCTATTGGAGGGAAAAAATAGAGCTTTCGTGCCCAGGCAGTGCTGGGTGGTGGTGTGTGGAGGCAGAAAATAGCACTTGCGGCTTGCAGCTGAGAATCTTTGAAAAAGAACTTAACTATTTGGGACCAGTTTAAGAAATTCGTTAAGCTCTCCTTTTCCTACCTCTAAGATTGGTTACGGGTTTGCCCTTCAGGAGAGCGTAGAGCAGGGCCCCCTGGCCCTCTTCTGGTTGTGCCTGTCCTACTATGGCAGGGAGGACAGCAGCTTACTTGATGACACAGCAGGATCAAGGCTTCCAGAACCTTGGAACCCAGAGCGTCCCCAACTGGTTCAGCTGTCTGGGTAGGTTTAGTGAGTCTGGTCAGCCCTAGTTAGAGAAGAGTTCCACACTGCTCCACTACGTACATATTTGTCTTTCCTTGGTCGCCTTTCTTCTCCTTGATCTCAGCCAGTTTCTCCATCTCGTCTTTGAGCTAAAGTTTGGGTGAAGGGACTGGAGCTTCCCCAGAAGCCTCCATTTTTGGTACCAGCAGAGGGAGCTGCAGGGAGCAATCGGGTGCCTTCCTATTTGTTTAGCCTTTTAAATTGAGAAGTAGCAGTGGGTGAGAAGTATGCTGGCGCAGCTGTGCTGGATTTGACACAGACGGAGCCTCAGATGGGATGGCGGGACGAGCTGTGCCCCCTGCCAAGGCCCTGCTTGAGGAGACAATTTGCCATTGCAGGGGGCCTCCCTTACCCCTGTGTGGACCGTTAGCTTGTGTACGGACCTCCCGAGTCCTCTGACCACAGCAGGGGCCTCACAGTGGATGCCAGGATTGGACTTCACAGGAAGCCTCTGGGTGCCACGTAGCCTCTTAGCCCCGTGTGAACACAGCAGAAGGCAGGCAGATGCCCATGACCCCTACTAGACAGCATCTCGGGAGACCACAGACCTCCCTAGAATGTGTGTTTTACAGTGGCTCTGTTGTTTTTTTGCCCCACCTAGAACAGTGGTGTGCGCTGGACGGGAGTGGACAGGGTTCCCAGCCAAAGGGGCATGGTGGTCAGGATTGGCGCGTGTGCCCACGTGAGAAAAGTGCCTGGTCTGTTGTTTCCGTTGCCGTCCTGTGGCCACGAGGAGTATATGAGGGATGGCACAGACTCATCCTACCATGTCAGTGAGGTGACTGACAGACTGCGAACATCAGAGAAAAAGGCCGTATTTGTCAACTACCCTCATCAGCGTAATGCTATTGCTTGATTGGCATTCGTCTTGGTGCTTTTCTCAACTCCCAGGAAACAGAGGAATAGATGGTACCCAGGGTGCTGTGGCTGGCTTGTGTTCTGCAATCTAGCAGTGTCACAGCAGGAGGGAGGCAGGCAGAGCCCGAGGAGCAGGGGAGGCAGATGGTTCTTCTGTTCCGGAATGAGGCTCTGCAACTCTATACAGGGAGTGAGTGAGCCATCTCCGTTCTGAACCCCTTGCCCATCCACAGAGACTGTATCCAGGTCTCTGGTTTCTGCAGAGGTGGACAGTGTACATGAAGAAAGGGCTCAGATGTAGGACAGTGTAAAGGAAGACATTGGTGGTAACAGGAAACCTAGTGGGGGCCAAACGTGGCTGTGGCAGCCAAGCGTGGTTCCACTTTTCTGTGGGGGAGTTGGTTAGGGCAGAGCAACCTAAGCATTTGGAAGCTGCTGGGGGTGAGTGGCAGCAGGACCCCAAGACCAAGGCCCCCCAGGTGGTTGTTGCTGTTAATCAACACTAGTGTATCTGGCTGCGCCCATCCCAGGGGAGGCTGTTCCAGAGCGGAGTGACCCTGTGTGCAAGGCATTACCTTTGTGGAAAGTTGCAGGAACCTGGAATGGGGGACAGGCACTGCAGTGAAGCAGGATAGAAATGGTCAGTTTGCGGCTAGAGGCCAGAGGCTGAAATGTCACCCACAAAGGTGCCCAGAGCCCAACTGCCTTAATTCAGAGCACTGGGTATTGTGCAGGTGACAGTGCCCTGGGGAGAGGGGTATATTCGGGCTTACCTCGCACATGGGAGGGGTATGTATGGTATTTACAGAGTACTCTACAGAGCTCTTGGCTTAGGCTTTTCCAGCTCTGTAAGTTAATAACAAATACAGTCATGCTAGCTGAGATATCTTTGTGTTGCAATCAGATTTTTTTCTTAATTTATTGGGGAATATTGGGGAACAGTGTGTTTTTCCAGGACCCATCAGCTCCAGGTCAAGTCTTTGTTCTCAATCTGGTTGTGGAGGGTGCAGCTTGCTGGCCCATGTGGGGATTGAACTGGCGACCTGGGTGTCATAAACACTGCGCTCTAACCATTTAGCAAACCAGCCACCCTGCAATAAGACTATAAGAAAGGCCGAGGCCACAGTCATTGCCCCTTCTGAATTCTGAAATGAAGAAATGGCCTAGCAGCCCCACCCATGACCATTCCTCCTAGGACCTCTCCTCTTTATTGTACTCAATGGGTGTCATTTTCAGGCCTGGAGACCATAGATGGAATAGGCCTTTGCACATCAAATCTCTTTAGAATGAGTTCCCTTTCTTCCCAGGTCCCATTTTTGTTTGTTTGTTTGTTTTTTGTTGTTTTTTTCCCCCTAGCTGAGGAAATTTGGGGGCCAAAGAAACCAGTTTTGTTTTATTTTTTCAAGGAAGGCACAGCTCACAGTGGCCCATGCAGAGATCAAACGGGCTACCTTGGTGTTATCAGCACCACGCTCCAACCAACTGAGCTAACCGGCCACCTCAAAACCAGAACTTTTTTGAAGGTAGTTTCCTAGAATTCACCTGTACAGGGGGCCTAGTGTGGGCAGCAGCCCAGAAAGATCCTTTGTGCGAGTCTAAACCCTGACCCTATATAGGAGCCAATAGCCTGGGTCTCTGCCTCATCGGGGGTGAGAAGATCTCAGACTGCCAGTCCGGAACTTCAGTGGCAAACAGACAGCTGTGCAGCCTCCTGCACAGGTGTGTCCCAGCTCGGAGAGGGTAGGCACTAGGGGAGTAGATGCCCTCCTAGGTACGTCCTGCCTGTTTAGAACAAGTAGCTAGCTTGCTGTGCACAACACAGATGGGATTGTTCTGTCCCTGAGTCCCCGTATCTACAATGACTGCTCTAGAGAAGTGGTTGACATTCTCTGTGAAGGGCCCACTTTGCCATTGTAACCAGAAAGCAGGCGGACAGTATGTAAATGCCGCCTGCTGGCCTTAGCGTGCTGATCCCTGCCCAAAGGCCAACTGAAACCCTGGAGAAGCTTGCTTGTTAGACCCACCTTCCACTGTCTGCAGGGCTGGTGGGCCCAAGGCCTGCCTGCAGCCTGCACACTACATCTGAGGCTGAAGCTGGCTGCCTCTCCCTCTCCTTCCTAGAAAAGGGCTCTGGAGTCTAGCCTACCCACTTCAGGGACTAGACAGACAAAGGCTGGGTGCTCTGCACCCCCACAGCCTCAACACAAGTGATCTTTAATTGCTTTGACAGAGCAAGAGGGTAACCATGAACTACACTGGTTGTGGGGACAGAGCCCCAGAGAGCAATTTCCAGGCTCTCGGCCTCACGTGGAAAGGCGCTGGCTCGGGTAGTGGATGGCCGTCGGCTGGAACCAGTTAGCCAATTAGCCACTGATATAATTGCTGCGGCTGCACTGGTGAGTCAAGTCAAGGAGAGTCGGTTGGTTGGCAGGCAGAGAAGCAGACAGCAGGTTGCAGGTCGTGTGGATCCAGCCTCCAGTGAGACTACAGTGGTATGACTCCCCTACCTATGGCTCCGTGGGTGTTCTATTTTGGCCTCACCATGTCCTGCGTTCTTATGTGGAGAGCAGGACAAGAGACCCTGCAGGCTGCCTTGCATGGCAAATGGCGCAGCGAGCAGGGTCTCTCGCGTGACACTGGTCCACATGCCTACCCTTTCCCTTCTCTTCAGCCAATGAAACAGGCAGCCTCAGGGCCAGAACTCGCTTCCTAGAAATTAATTACCTACCCTTCTGCTGTAACATGCTGAGCTAATCATAGATTTCACCAGCCTATTTAATGCTGTAGGTGGAACAGTTGCTGTCTCCTGCGTTGAGTCTGGCTCAGGTGTGCTGAGACTACAAGGGGAATGTCAGCCCTTGGTCTTGACATGGGCCCCTCCAGGGAAGGAGATGGGTCAGCCTAGGCCTGCTCACTGCCTTCCAGCTCACTACTCCACCCGCTCTCCTAAGGTGTCCTCTGAGCGTCCAGAGCAGGGAAGGCATCGGGGCTAGGCCTGAGGCGGGCTGGGCCTGAGGGAGGCCAGGATTTCGGGGGACGGCAGGAGATGGCTGTGGCCTCTACAGCAGGCAGCAGGCACGGAACACGAGCAGGTCCTCAGGCACTGTGAGCTTCAGTGAGACGCTCTCGTTGGCCCCAACAAAGAGCACCCCGCCACGCTGCAGGGGGACTGCCGCCTGGGCCGTGGGAGAGCTGGCTGTCACTGTACCCTGCACCATCAGGAGGATGCTGGCAGAGTCCAGTGCCATGACCTCATACTCAGGGACAGAGCCAGGGACCTGGTCAGGAAGAGACGAGGCCAGTGCAGCTCAGACCACTCTGCCAGCTCGTGGGGCAATGAGGGAGAGCCCTGCCGCCTCTGCCCCCTGCTCAGGCTCCTGCCAACATGGAGGCCCATGTCTTATCCCTGGTATAGAGGGGATGTACAGGCCCTACGGCTGTCCCCCCACCGCCGCCCCGCAAGTGAACTTGACACAAAGGAAACCCAGCCCAGGGAATAGGCCACATTGTAGCCTTTGCCATGGTTTTCCATACCCCACAAAAGACACCCACCCTGGCCCCCTCCTTACCTCCATTTTCATAACAGTGAAATCTGGTACAGGCGGGTCATAGATAGAGAGGTAGGGGTCTTCCTGACTCCATGTTGGAGGAAAGAGCCTGTCCTTGCTGGGGCTGGGGGTGTAGCTGAGCATTTCACACAGAGTTGGCACATCAATGAACTTGGGTGTCAGGCCAGCACGTACTGTGTTGTCTGAACACGCCATGCACTCCACGCAGTCTGGGGACAGAGTTGTCATGTGCTACGCTGAGAAAGGAAGCCTTGGAGTTTGGCTCTCCAGGGCTGGGCCTTCTAAGCTGAGCACCATGACCTCCTGCAGTTAGGTAAAACTGTGAATGGCATCTCTGGGAGAATGAGCTAAAATACACCAAAAACAGGTGACAGGTCACCTGCTATTGTCAGGGAGTCATGTTCACTCTTGGGGGAGCCGCAACCCTCCCCAGACTCTTATGTTGCAATAGCCTGTCCACGAGTGGATAAATAGCCAGCGTCAAAAGAGGCAACGTGCACTTTAAATGTAAACCATCTCTGGGATGATAGGACATGAAGGCGGTATGACGCAGGGGAAGTGCAATACACTGGTTCCCACACGCACTGACAGGCTGACAGGGCTCAACTGTGTCATGCCCTCCAGGGTTGCTGTGACGATTCCAGCAGTGCCCAGCACCGACCTGGCACCCATCATCCTCTTGCCTGCTTCCCTGCTGACCCCAGGAACCGTAGGAGGTCAAAGCTCGATGGGACCTTAAAGGGCTCCTCGACCACCCTCTCCCCCGTTCGGATGGGGAAACAAGGCCCAAGGGGGATGGCAGTGGGGCTCACTGCTGAAACGTGGCTCACCTCCGTTCAGGTAGGCATGGGGCACATTGGCCTCCAGAAACATGGCCTCCCCTGGCTTCAGGGTAAGCAGGTTCAGGAAGTAGATGGCAAAGCATCCGATATCACCTGGGTACTGCCGGTGCAGCTGCAGCAGGAGGCCCCCACAGACGTCCTCCACATTGTTCCCAGCAGCCACTGAAGGTCACAGAGCATGCCAAGGCCACTTAGGAACACTCAGGAGTAGTCCCTGTCCACAGCAGTGCAGAAATTGGTGGGCATGTTCTCCTGGCTATGTGCCCATCGTTTGGGGGCCAGCCAGCCCTGAGATCCCAGCCTGCACAGATGCCGTTTTTCCCGTTTTAACCATCTAAATGCCCAGCACTACACGAGGCATTAAAAGGGCTAGAGTGGTTTTTTAGGACAGTGTTTCTCAACCTCAGCACTATGGACATTTTAGGCTAGGTAATTCTTTGTTGTGGAGACCGTCCTATGCACTGTAGGATGTACAGCAGCATCCCTGGGCTCTACCCACAAGACACCACTAGCACCCCAACCCAGGTTTAGAAAACCAAGTGTCTCAGACAACTGCCAATGTACCCTGGTTGAGAACCACTAATCTAGGAGCTCAAAATCTAGTTAGGAGATAAGCCAAGAGTTTCATGTCGGGTGACAAGCTGTGCCAGTTAGCCCAGGCCTTCCCCTTTTCCAGCATGGAAAGTACTGCATCGCAGCTAATTACTCAGTCCCAGGCAAATGGAGATGGTTGGTCCCCCAGACAGCATGAGGCAGAATGTGCTAAGGGCCAAAATGTGTCCTGCAGTCTGATCAGGAGGGCGAATCAGCTTGGGCTAGTGGTGAGAGAAGGCTTCTTGGGAAAGGGTTGAGTTGTCATGAATGTGTAGGAGGGAGGGTATTTGTAAGTAAAAGCAGGGTGTGTCAATGCCACAGTGAAACCAGCTGGTCTGGATTGGAGGGTGGTTCTGAGTCTTCATGTCTTCATACAGACGTGCCAAATGCTTACTCTGCTAAGCACTGGGCCACACAAAGCTCACAGAGATGGGTCCCTGGCCTGAGTTGCATGTGGTGACAGACTCACAGGTGCTAAGGGCTATACCTGACATGAGCTACGGGAGCTGCAAGCGGGAAGAATCACTTCTGCTGCGAGTGCAGGAATCCTACAGGGACAGGCTTGCAAGCACAGGAAACACCAAACAACAAAGAAAACAGAAAACAGTCCTTGTGGCTCAAAGGTAGCAGGGGAAATGTGCAGAGGCAGTACCAGGAGAGCTCTGGGGTCACCTGTACGAGGGGCTGGGGTCTCATCACATGTGCCACATAAGCTCATGGCTGAGTCCCTTCTGCCTTGTTTTTCACTGTATTGTCTCTCCAACCCAAAGGTGACATGACCAAACCCACCAGTCATTTCCTGGACTCTCCTTAGTTAGCACAAGGTTGGGCACAGAGCAGGTGTTTCAGGAAAAATCTACTGATTGAGAGCTCTGGGCATCAGGCCTTTGGAGGAGAGGGTGGATCGCCTTTCCTCTTCCTGCTCTCTAGCCCAAAGTACAAATCCAGCCATGGGGAGCAGCTGTAGGGCTGGGGAAACCTCAGAACGCCTGGGAGAAAGACATCCTAACAGTCTTCCAGGCTAGTCTGTCTCCAGCCACCTGGAGAGCATGGCCAGTTAGGAAGCAGCATTCAACCTAGGGCCCTACTCCACAGACTGAGAAAGAAATGCTAAGTCACCAGCAGGCCATCTAAGTCGGACCCACTTTAGTTCCACTTGTGCAAAGGGGTTGAGAACCCTGTCCCACAGCCTAGTGTCTGCGCCGGGGACCCGGGCGGGGCATTGCACCCAGGCCGCGATACCCACCTTGCTGGGAGATCCGCTTTACCAACAGGTTGAGCTGCTCCACCACCACCTTCTTCTCGCTCTTCATCAGGTGGGAGAAACAGCTCTGCAGAGCAGAGGCCACAGCCTGGGAGTCACGGCTCAGGCTCTGCTTTAGCTGTGTTGCTGCATTATCTCCAACTAGGAAATGGAACTCGGGCACTTCTGTAGGAAGGCAAGGCCAGGCCAGGGCCCACATCAGGAAAGGCAAGATGGAACCCGTAGAAGTGGGAAATTTGAGGAGGCCTCCCCATCCCATCCCATCCCATCCCATCCCATCCCATCCCATCCCATCCCTAACCAAGGAGCCAAGCAATGCTAACCAAACTGCAACCACACCTGAGCCTGGTCTCATGAGCCTTTCTCAGTGACTTCAAGAATTCATGAGGCCAACCAGCCCCTCTGTTCCTGTGACATTCAGCCTCTGTTCTTGGCCACTGTCCAGCTCTGCCCTGGGTTGCCCATGCATCCTAGGCCCAATATGCACGCTCTCAGCATTTTGCCCAGCCTTACTCGTCAGAAAGGTCACAATCTCCTCAATGGGCCGGAAGCCACATAAGCCCTGGAAGGAGGTGAGAGCAATAGCCATCTCTGGCTTATGGTTGGCATCGGGGTAGTGCTGTGGAGCCTGGAGGTGCAGCTTTTCTGCCAGCTCCTGTGGAATGGCCAGAGGAAGAGGACGGTCAAGGTGCCGTCACTTAGCAGGACACCAGTCCCACCCAGCGCTTGCTCTCTATGCTCCCCAGTCGCCAGACAGCAGTAGCTTCCTACCTCTGGCAATAAGTCCAGTCAAGGCATAATGCTGAAACTCTGGGTTCAGCCAACCCAGGGCAGGGACATGGGTTAAATCTGGGGGACAGCAGGGGCAGACTTTACGAGGCCTGGACTGCAAATCAGGACACCCAAACACCAAGCCAAGCTCTGACGCTAACAAGCTGTGACTTTGGGTAAATCCCTCACCTCTCTAGGTCTTACTTTGCTCATTTAGAAATGAGTTTAGACAGACAATGCTTATGCTGTGACTCCTGGGCTTGTTGCAGAAAGACTCCCTGGGGGTGGAGCTGAGGCAATGGCGAAGGTACCTGCCCTGCGCTAGAAGGGGTGAACTTCCCCCAAAGAACCATTTGGGAAAATGGCAGATATGAATAGTCCTGGGCTGGGTCAAGGGAGCCCAAGAAAAAGCTTGGAGAAACTCCTCTGGCATAGGTATCGGCAGTTCACTTAGACTGAGCCTGCCAGCATGTGTCCCAGCAAAGGGCCTTGTGGAGCTAAATTCGGAGTTGTCAGACCTGAATTTAGCTTTGGTCCGGAGCCTGGCAGGGGTGGAGTAAAAGTCATGGGAGGGCCTTAACATAAGCTCTTCTCTACCCTGGCCTCTGTGTCCCACTGATCCTGTACCTTGTTAGGGTGTGCCTGGATGGACAGGGCCGTTTCAACCGAGAGCACTTTGAAGAGGAAGGGCAGCTTGCCATTAAAGGTGTCCTTGACCTTGGAGCCCAAGCAGTCCTGGTTCTCAGCAATCCATTGGCCTAGAGTCTTTTGTGAGATGCGGTTGTCAAGAATCTTGGCATCGCCCCGGGGGTGGGTCCCCATCCACAGCTGGAAAAACAGGAAATTTGGGGGCAAAGGAAAGAAACTGGCACCACCAGTTTGCCTGCCCAAATCACAGTTACCCTGTGCTCCCCATAGGGCAGCTGAGTCCCGAGATGGGGCTCCCAGGACTGGGCATAAAGGCTTATGCCATGAAGGACATAAAGGGAGACAGCAGACCGCAGAACACCAGGAGTCAGGAGACCCAGGCTCTCGTCCAGGCTCTGCCTCTAGCCACCTGGGGAGGCTTGGACTAGTTATTTCCTGTCTCTGGGTTTCAGTTTCCTCATCTGTCCCATAAGGAGAATGACAGTTGCAACTGTCAAGGTCACTGAAAAACTCTGACTCTCAAATGGTTCTGTGAGGTGTTAGCATTCATTTATTCCAGTCTCAGAAGTAGAGGCTAAAGGCTTCCTATGCTTTGCCTTTTTCTCCACTAAACGGGCAGGAGAAATATTTAGTATTTTAGGTTTAAAAATGTAAAAAGTTAGTCAAAGTAAATATTCTAATTGTCAAAGACAGCTGAATTAAAACTCAGTAAGTGCTGTGAGCTCTTGGAGGAAGTAGGTACCGGAAATCTCGGCCTATTATGACAAAAACCTTTCTTCTTCTGGTGCCACATCTATCTTCATCAACCCCCTCTGAAGAGCCTAGAGCGCCTTCTCCCTCTTCACTGCCTCCCCCACTCGCAGCTGATCCATGTGACTCGCCTCAAGCCTTTTGAGTGGAGAAGTCCCTTAGTCTCACCTGCTGGTCAAGTGGGCTGAAATACAGCCCGGGTCTCACCTCTGCATATGGCTTGTCCTCTGAAATCCCGGCCAGGGGGTCACTGCTGGCCAGCAGCCGAGCCACTTCACTGTTAGAACCCATCTTCCCCCAGGCATACTGCTGCACCACACAGGAAAGTGGGAATACTGGGGGCACAGAAAGAGGGTCAGCTTCCCCTCCACCCCTTAGGCCAGACCCTATTGTCCCCGGGAAAGTAGACACGAACTGAGGGTTTTGTCTGACAGACAAAGTCAAATAAGGGGTTTTGCAGGTTGTTAGTTGAGACCCTTCTCTGCAAGTCTGTGTTCCCATCTGCAAATCCGGCAGTGAGGATCTTCTGCTGACCTGAGGCAGATAGTTGTGCTGAGGTGATGGCGAGGGAGCGGGAGGAACCTATTCCACCGCACGCCATCTGAGTGACCCACGCGCGGCCCCCTCCCCTCGAGGGCTGCAATAACGGCTCAATCCCCTTCGCTGGTGTCCCTCCTCTGCCCGGCGCCCATCAATTTTTCCGCGGAGCCCCAAGGGTGGGTTCGACCTGGCAAATCATGTCGGGAAGTGTCCCCAGGACGCGACCCACCCCCACGCTCGCCTGCATCCCGGTGTACAGCACACCTCTCGGAGCCGCCATCCTCTCGGGACCCGACAAGCCTTCAAGCACGTATGACCTTCCCGGCAGCACCCGCGGCCCTTCTGCGCCCAGAGCTTCATGGGAAATGTAGTTCCTCAAGAATCTCCTGTGGGTCCTGTGAGCCCAGTGCGGCTATCCCCGCACTCTGAGTCCGTCTCCCACCTTCAGCAACCAGGAGGAGCCCCCACCAGCTCAGAAGCTCCTAGCCCGCAATCTTAGGTTTCAGTGTTTATTCGTTCCTTCACCGGACACATTTATTGAGAACCTGCTAAATGCCATGCGTGGGCTGTTCTAAGAGCTGGATATAACATCCGAGAACAAGATACGGATGCCTTTGCTTTTGTAGAGCTTCCATTCTGGTGAAGACAAGCAAACAAGTATAATAAATAAGTCTTATCGTATGTTGAAAAATAAGTGCTATTAAAGTAAGGGGTGGGGGCTCCATTCTTTGTGCTCGGGTAAGGAAGAGCCAGGCTGAGATTCAAGCAGGTAACGGTAAAAATACTGCTTCGATGGGCGACGTGGCGCAGGAGGGTATTCGTTACAGTGATGCCAAAGCTTGGGAAAAAGAGAGCGGTGGCAGCAGTTGGGGAAGAGCCTAAGACTGAGTCAGAGGCCAAGAAGAGCAAGGTGGGAGCTGGAGCAAAGGAAAGTTAAAAAGTGGCAGAAGAGGGGCCAGTCCTGTACGAGGATCCCCAGATAAGAAAACCTTACTCAGTGGCAAATCAGCCACACTCAAGATCTCCTGCAATGTGGATGGGCTTCGAGCCTGGATTAAGAAGAAGGGTTTAGATTGGATTAAGGAAGAAGCCTCAGATACCCTGTGCCTACAAGAGACCAAATGTTCAGAGAATAAACTACCAGCTGAACATCGAGAGCTTTCGGGACTATCCCATCAGTACTGGTCAGCTCCTTCAGACAAGGAAGGGAACAGGGGTATGGGACTACTCGCCCACCAGTGCCCACTCAAAGTCTCCTAAGGCACTGGGGAGGAGGAACATGACCAGGAAGGCCGAGTGATTGTGGCTGAATTGGACACATTTGTGCTGGTAACAGCCTATGTACCTAATGCAGGCCGAGGTCTGGTGCGCCTGGAGTACCAGCAGCGCTGGGATGGAGCCTTTCACAAGTTCCTGAAGGGCTTGGCTTCCTGCAAGTCTCTTGTGCTTTGTGGGGACCTCAGTGTGGCTCATGAAGAAACTGACCTTTGAAACCCCAAGGGAAACAAAAAAAGAATGCTGGCTTCATTCCACAAGAGCGTCAAGGCTTTGGGGAATTGCTACAGTCTGTGCCACTGACTGTTTCCAGCACCTCTAACCCAACACGGCCTATGCCTACACCTTTTGGACCTATATGATGAATGCTCCATCCAAAAATGTTTGTTGGTGCCTTGGTTACTTTTTGGCATCTCATTCTTTGTTACCTGCATTGTGTGACAGCAAGATGTGTTCCAAGACCCTCGGCAGTGACCACTGTCCCATCACCCTATACCTAGCACTGTGATACCTCCCCCAAATCACTTTGAGCCTGGGAAATAAGCTCCCCAAACTAGCTTTAACCCCCCCCCACTTTAAAAACTACTCTCTAGAGAATTCTGCACTGTATTTCCCTTCTAAAAATATGAATCCTTTAACCAGGTTCCTAGTGACAGATGGGTTTCCTTTAAGCCCAAGGTTTTGGTTTTTGTGTGTGTGGGGGGGTGTATTTTTACATTAAACAAAAGCTACTGATGACTTCCTTTGAACTGTGACGTGAAAATAAAGAGCCATAATTTAAAAAAAAAAAAGTAAGGGGGTGGGTGGGAGTGGGAGGCAGTTTGCAGAATTTAAAAGGTTGTCTAGGTAAACTCTATTGAGAAGCTGAGGTTTAAGCACAGACTTAGAGGTGAGGAGGAGAGAGTGTTCTGGGCAGAAGAAACAGAGTGAAGGCCCTAAGGTGGGATCGTGGGAATGTGCCTGTCATGTTCTGGAGTAAATAGCCAGTAAGGGGCCAGTGTGGCTGGAGCTGAGTGATAGAACAGGGATGGTCAGAGAGGAAAGGTCCTAGGCAGAACTTTGGAGACTGTTGTGAGGACTTCAGGTTGTACTCTGAGTATCACAGTCATTAGTGGATTTGAGAAAAGAATTGCTGTGACCTAAGCAGGGCCTCACTGATGCTTGATGATGGCACATGTCACATGCAAGGCCCTTAATGTGTCTGAGCCTTATTTTCTTCCTCTGTAAAATGGGATAATAATGCCAAGCTCACAGGCTTATGGGAGGGGCAGCTGGGATGAGTGAGATGCAGAAAAGCAGTCAGTGCCAGATGCTCCTCTCATCCTCCTTGTCCCAAGTACCGCAGAACTCAGAACCGCAGCCCCTCCTCCAGGCTGAGCTGCCCATGCAGAAGTCAGGGGGAGGCACCCAGAACTCTCCATGGCAAAGGATGGGCTGGGCCTTGGCTGTGGAGTAATCTTGTTATATCCTGTGGAGAAAGGCTCTGACATCCGGACCTCCTCAGTCAAAAGCCCAGGAGGACAGCCAGCTGGAGGGGCCCAGGAACACAGCAGCCAAAGCTCCAGGGAACCTGGAATGAATGAGGGGCTACAGTCCTGACTTGACTTTCTCTCCCCTCCCCCCACACTGATTCCCGCAGTCTCTACCACACATGTCCAGAAAAAGAGGGGGGTACTGTTTCTGTAATTTTCTGTCTAGCTGTGAATATCAACCTCCCCTGGGGTCCCTTGGCTTAGATAAATCAGCCTGCATTTCAAAGGAAGTTTCACCATACACTAAGGAATAATAAAATGGAAACCACAAGAATCACACAAACAGCACACCTACACCTCACACATCTCCTACCTTTGAATACCTCTCCTCCTCATCTCCCCCTCCTCAGCCATGAACCTTCTGGGAGAAGAATGAGGAATTAGTTTAGGCACAGGGGTTCTTGGAGCACCTTCCACTATCACCACACTGAAGCCAGTTAGTCACTTCCTCATAGTACCTTTGAGGGAAGGAAGAACCTAGATTGTTGGGGCAGAGCCCGTACCCCATGCCAGAAAAATGTATCTGTAGGGAAAACCAGGGTGTTTAGAGAACCTAGAACCTTTCACCCTTACCTCTTGCTTGCCTGTCTCTAGTAGAACTGATCACACTTTATTACCCAGTGACGATCTGCTTTCCTCTCTCTCCTCCGTTAGACCATGTGTATAATTCAGTGTCACATTTCTGCCAGTGCCCAGCTGAGGGCTCAAGCCATATAGTAGCTAACAATTATTGTTATGTACTAAATCCTGTGCTAAACCCCTTTCAAGAATTCTCTCACTTCATTCTCAAGACAACCCTATGCGATAAATACTGTCATGAGCCCCATTTTAGAGATGAGAAAAATGGGTCGTGGAGAGATGAAGTAACTGGTCCAAGAGCATAGAGTGCCAACGTGCTATACCTCTTCCCTTGTTGAATAAGTGAATGAGTGACTAACTGCATTACGCTTTTTTTCCCAGGGAAGTGGACAGATCCCAGGGTTCTTCAGAGACAGATGGGTAGGCAAGCTCCACACTGATGATATCAAGTTCCATTCTTTCTGCACCACCCAGCATTATACCATCCTGGGCAGACAAGGAGAGACAGGATGGCCTGTGTTGTGTGGACTGTTGTCTCAGGCTACAGACAGCAAAGATCTCTGTATGCTGCCTGTGATGCTGTGATACAATAACCAGCTCCTGGCCAGAAGTCCTAAAACCTTTGTAATTTCCTAAGCAGTGAGGGTACCGGGGCATCTTTTGTTCTAATATTTGGTCTTTGACCCATTTCTGACACAGAGCTCCTAAATCCCTTGGAATTTCATGGGTGATCAACCACACTTTTTGTCCTAATGAGGCAACTCTTGGTGGGCTCCTGGATGGCTTCAGGATGGGGCTGTCACCAGTAACACCAAGCCTTGGTGAGAAGCTTGGAACACTCAGCCCCACTTTCCACCCTCCAGGTAGGAGTTACGGGAGACACCGAGTTAACAATCGATCATGTCTATGTGATAAAGAAAACAGTAGAGGGTAATGAGTTTATGTTGTGGGGTAGGGAGCTGATCTAACCTACAGAGTGAAAACAGGCTACTCCTGAGGAAGGAGCATCTGAGCTTGGATTTGAAGGATAAGTAGGAGTTAACTAGGCGATGATGAGAGCATGGGCTAAGAGCATGCCAGACAAAGGACTATCAGGTGCAAAGGTCCTGAGGCTGACGGGAACAAGGAAGTTTGAGGAACTGAAAAGTCACTAGGAGGGCTGGAATGCATGGGGGTGGGCACAATAAAGGGGTGGGGAGGATAAGTAGGCGGGGGCAAATACTGCTGCACCTAGAGACCAAACTAAGAATTTGGGCCTTTATGGAAAATAATTGAATGATTTTAAACAGAAAATTCCCTAATAATTTTGTCCCCTTTAAATAGGTCTCTGGTTACATGAACAATAGACCAATTAGCAGGCCTGTACTAGTCCAGGGTAAAGAATGACAGTGGCTGGGCTGCATTCAGTGGCAGCAGAGACTAACAAAGCCAGAGAGATATGAATAAATAAGGTATAAATAAATATGGCTGATGGCTCTATTGCTGAACTCCCGCATTCACTTAACAAATGCTTGATGCCCAGGTTCAAATCCCAGCCTAAGCCCTAAACCTGTCTGGGCATCAGCGGGCAAGGCCTAAAAACGCAGCAGCTCTCAGCTAACGTGGAGACAGCTGCACGGTCAGTTCTTCAGAAAAGAAGCCCTCTGCTCGGCCCCTACCGTCAGAACCCTCCCGCATATAAGTAGGCTCACACTCCTGTCCCCTGCCTGAACCAGTGCGGGCTTCCCAAACTTGCCTCCAGGGAAATGAAAGGGTTAAGTTTCCGGCGCCACTTTGGGCAGTTAACTTGGGAAGTTTACTTTGGGGAGTTTCTTTGGACGCTATCAGACCGAGAGACAGTTGAGGACGGTTTCGGCCCCGCCTCTGGCTCCCTGGTCCCTCTGTGCCGCCGGGACCCAGGAAGAATAGGCACAGGTAAGCTGTACGTGGAAGCGAAGCGCACACCACGGGCGCCGCAGGGGGCTGGGCAAGAGGGCGGAGCGGACCTCTGTGACGCACGGGACCGTGCGGCTCGGGAGGACGCTGCGCCTGCGCCAGAACGTCTGTCTCACTCCCGGAAGTGGAAGGTCTACACGAAGAGTGCCGCTGGGTCTAGGTGCCCGAAGGCAGAAGCGCTCGCGGAGCTCGCTCGTCGGCCCCCGATCGCCATGTCGGCCTTCGAGACAAACCCCTTCGCGGACCCAGTGGACATAAACCCGTTCCAGGTAGAGGCTCCAACTCACAGCTTTCTCTCTAGGGCCAAAGGCCGCCACCCGGGCCGCTTTCGCCAGAGCCGGGAGACGTGGCGTAGGAGAGAGGGGCTCACTGTCCAATGGGAGAGCGGGCTCTGAGGGCTGGCCTATTGTAGCGTCTGGAGGGCGGGACTAGCAACAGGTGGAACTGGAGGGGCGGGGTGCTGTAGCCTGGGAAGCAGGCGAAGCCCTTCTGACGGGACACTGCTGAAGACATGGACTGGAGCAGACTGGAGACCCCCTTAGCGTCAGGGAGAGAAGTGACTTCACCTGAGGGGAAAATGTGGCTACCACATGCCGCAGTCTTGGCTTGAGTGCCGTTAGGAGAGGGAGTGACGACGGCAGCATAATGAGGTGGAAGCCTCCAGTGGGATGGAGAAATGTGGAAAATCCCAGGACTACCTCCCACCCCCCACCCCCGACAGCCAAATTAGCGTATAAGATATAGGAGAGCCCCCTGAGATTTGTCAGGAAAGGAAGGCTGGGAGAGGGTGAGAAGCTGAAATAGGGCCTTGATATGAATTTCAAACCTTGGCCATTGGGCCTGGTTTGAACTGGTTTGGGCTGAATAGAAGAGCCCAGGTTAGGGAGGGAGGAGAAGTGAGGGGGCTCTGAGGGCCTTGAAGCACAGGGAATGTTGGTCTGAGGGACCCGTGTGTGGTGGCAGGGTGGTTGAAATGCGCTGACCTATGAGCTGGCCTGACCTTTTCAACAAACGATGGAGGAAGAAACAAGTCTTCCTACTTAAAGCCAAAACCTTTCTGCCTTTGAACTAAGAGCACAGGGGTATTCTTTTTCCATGATGAGGGCTGGGTCTCCTGTTAGCGTCAAGTTCCTATGGCTCTTTATTTTACTTTATTTTATTTACTTATTTTTGAGAAGCTTTCTGTTATAGCATTATTATTTTCAATTAAAAAAATGTTTTATTAGTGTCAGGTGTACAAAACAATGTAATAGACATTTATACGCCTGCCCCATGCAACTACCCCTCTGACATCTTGTTTTGTGTCTGCTCACAACCAGTTCTAGGAAAGCTTGCTTGTGCTGACTGTGATTTATGAGCCCTGAGGTTTCTGCTTTGTCAGGATGTCACCCGGCGGCGCATTAACTTATCCTGCTTGTACTCGGGTCATTGGCAGCTTCAGAGTTTCCTGCAAGTGGAAGGGAAGTCTTTGGAGGGGTCCTTCCTGCAACTCACAGCATGAGCTTTCCCCCCCTTGAATCCCTTCAAGGGTCAAAGCCAAGACAAAGGAGACTAGAACAAAATTATTATACACTGTCAGGAGAGTGAAAATTTTATGCTTCTTTCTTGTTCTCAAGGTGACTTAGACAATGGCAGCCCTCAAGGCAGATTTTGGTAGCTTGTTCTTTGTAACGTCACAGAATTCCGGACATTCCTCTTGTCACTTAATGCTTCTTGACAGAATCTTTGCCAGGACCTTGTCTCTTAGGTAACGCACTCATCTCTATTAGTTGAGTAAAGAAAGACTATTTGCATTTTTTTTCTGCTAGTGTCTTCTGGTAATTGTTCTGCTTTAATTACAAAACTGCTATATAATACTGGAGTTTGAGCTGTATTAAGGATCTAGTAGCCTTTTGGTGTGTATGTGCTGTGTAGTCATTTGCTTTTTTTTTTTATTCTGTCAGAATCAGAAATAAAATGTCTACTGCGATCTGACAGAGGCAGTCAGCTGTCCAAAGATGCAGAGAGCTTGTTCCCAGTGCTAGCAGTGGGCAAAATAATTGGCCTGTGTTGGTCCTGTATTAATAGCAGCTTGAAAGTCTTAAACCACATCTTCAAACCCAGAAATGATTGTGCAAACTGTGGTAGCAGTAACTTCTGCATTCAACCGTCCATCAGCCAGACCCCAGATACGGCAGGACAGGAAGCAGCTGTGGTCCTGCGAAGAGCAACATCTGGTAGGGGATCCTGTGTGGCGAGGAGAGAGCTGGCTGGCTGCTGTTCTCCACCTCCTTACCCTGGGCTGGGCTGTTCCTTTTGGCACACAGTTGTGTGGGGAGAAGGAGCTTTGGAAGTCAGGCCCCAGGCTCCTTCTCCTGGAGAGCTGCCCTCCCTCTCCTTGTGATGGTAGTGTCTGCTTCCCTGACTGCCAGGGCTGGAACATTGGGAGGGTGGCTGGGTGCGAGCCCAGCTTCATTTACCCAGGGTGTTGGCACAGAGCTCAGGAGAGAGGTGATAGGCTCAGACACTGTCACACTTAGCCAGCCTTCAGAGCAGAGTCCCTTTTTCCATTACTTGGTGATGGGTTATGAAAATCTGCTAGGTGTTCAGAGTCCATGGGGGACTGTCAGAGCTGGGAACATCCTCAGAAATCCATCGCAGCCCCTTCACATTAGGGATGAGAAAACCAAGAACCCAGTGAAGTTGGGACATGCCAGAGTCACCAGCTAATTCGCAGCAGTAAGGGCCCCAGACCTGGGTCTCGTTGCCAGGACAGTGTTGTTTTAAAGGTTTTTGAAGTTCAGATATTGGTCTTACACGGCCTTGGAGTTATTTAGGCCAGCTAAGGACAGGCTGTGACATCATCACCACGGTCACCATTGAAATGAGAGAATTGGTAGGGGTGAAAGTAACAATTAGGATTAGCGAAGCTATTTCCCCCATTATGTGGGGCCGGAATAATACAGACTGTATTGGGCTTTTTAAGACGGTACTTTGAAGCAGCGTATCTTCTGAGGGATACCAGCCCTGAAAGATGCCCAGGGTTCTGCGCTCAAGTAAGTTGGGGAATCTCTGCTTACTCCATTTTACCTGAAGATTGACAAGGCTTGTTAGTTTGTTAAAGGCTCTGAGGAATCCTACAGTAAAGACATTTACTCAACTTTATTTGACCCGGCATTTCTCAAACTTATTCAACCATGGAATCCTTTTTCTGGTAACTCGCAATGTCCCGCGAATCTCTCGTGCCACTTTAAGTTGACTTCCTTACCCATGTTCTTTACCCACCCCCAGCCCGCACTGTGGGTGTGGGCTTCTTACCTGTTCCTTGCCTACAGGTATAACTGGGATTACTAGAAAACTTCCTGCAAAGTGAGAGCCCTGAAAGGAAAGTTGTCACAGGAGTGCAGCAGAAGTTTTACCAAATATGTAGGAGGAAGCAGGAAACTGCAAGCCAAGTGTTGCCGACTGATTTCACAACCTCCACTGGCACTCCCTAGTCCCTGTGTTAATGATGGTGCGTCTGCTTGGTGCCCTCTGCGTGTGCGGGTCCTGCTTTGGACTGATTCCAGTGTGTCTGCTCCCAAGTCTTCCTGTCCGGTCCTGTAACGAAGAGGTGGAGGGCTAAAGGCAGGCATTTGATTTTTCAGCTGCACGCTAACAAGCAGGTCACCAGGCAAAGCCCAGGGCTGCTTTCCCCTCGGCATTTCTGCCAGATTCCCCCCGGCGTCCGGCGCCCGATGCCCGCATTGATCTCCTGGAGGGGGCTGGACCAGCTGCTGGTGCTGAACAGAGAAAGCCTTTCCGGCTTTGTGGGTGCCAGATCACACAATATCGCTTTCACACATTGCCTCCCTGCAGTTAAAAGATAATCTCAGTGGTGTGGCTGCTTCCCAAGGATTTAAAACATTTCTCTCCTGTGGGAGGAGAAAGTGGTGGCAGAAACGTGACTTGGGTGTGAATGAAGGGACATGAGGCTCTGTGCACAGACATCGAGGGCTTTGCCACTTCCCAGAGAGGATGGGCTCCAGTTTCACTGTAACTGGGAATTCTCAAAACCACCAGTGGACCTGGTAGAGCTTTCCTCTGGAACAGGAGCACTGTCTCAAGAATTTTGAAAATGGCAAGGCTCGTATTGTGTAGCCAACTGTAGACAGCTGCCCGGGTGCGCTGTCTCCTGCCTTTCTGGTCGGTGCTCAGAGCCAGGCTGGGTATTAGCGCTTGGCCAGAGACAGCTGAACTTTGACTCTGTGCTTGTGTTAAGACTAATTCCGTGTGCAGAGGAAAGGTAACGTTTGCGCAGGACAAACAAAGGGTAGCTGTCACTTGTTCAGAGACGAGTGCTGTGTGCACATTAGCAAACGCGTACCTGTCCGGCAGTGCTCCTTTGAGGTGCTGACACATTTCTGCTCATCCCTGAGACCCTGCTGCCCTGAGGGTCCGTGCCGGACACCCAGGTAAATGGGCACATGGCCTGCCAGAGCTTCTGATCTGGCAGGAGAGCAAGAGCTCACTGACCGTGACAGCACCACGGGTATGACAGGGCAGGCAAACTTGCCAAAGGGATCGGAAGAGGAAGGGCAGACTCCTGTGGTAGAAAAGGCTCGGGCCGAGAGCACAAAGCCTGGCGGATGGAAACAGGGTATTTCAGGTCAAGGAGCACCAAGAACCAAAGGCCACTCACGTGCGTCACCCCCACGGCCCCCACACCT
This sequence comes from Rhinolophus sinicus, assembly GCF_057876585.1. Taxonomy (NCBI): domain Eukaryota; kingdom Metazoa; phylum Chordata; class Mammalia; order Chiroptera; family Rhinolophidae; genus Rhinolophus; species Rhinolophus sinicus. The sequence goes on from NC_142503.1 coordinate 102,042,571, forward strand.
CCTCACTCGCCTGGAGCCATGGGCCTGCGGTCGTCCACTGCTTGTGAGACACACACACGTTTGGCCGTCCTTTCTTGAAATTCTCTCCATCCTTGGCCTCTAACTCTGGTAACTCTCACCTCCTCCGCCTGTTTTCACTTTCTGTCTCATGTATTTAGGGGTGTCCTGGAGTTCTGTCCTTGGTTTTGTATACGTCTCTGAGTAATTTCTTCCACTGACATGGCTTCAGAATAGTATTCACATAACAATGATCCCGGTCTAGAACTCTAGCCCTCACCTCTCTCCTGAGCTTCAAACCAGTATTCGGCTGTCACCTGGCCATTTCCTACCGTTGCAACCAGGTATATTCCATAGGTATCTCCAGTCCAACCCAGTACCTTCTTGGGTCCTCTTCCCTGCTCCCACACACCCACTCCTGAAAAACCTGTTCTTCTTCTCCCATCATTACTTCTCTTGCTCATTGGTGGCCCTGTTCCCCCATCACCCAAGCTAGCAAGCTGTCACTCAACTTCCTTTCCCTTCCCTACCCCCCCCCCCCCGCCCTGCAGTAGCACCATACCCTGACCAATACAGAGAGTGGCCGAGCCTGTGGCATCTACCTGAGCAGGGTCCCTGGAGTCCGTCCCCTTTGTCCATCCCCAGCTGCCCTGCCGTAGTTCAGTCCTCACTGTCACCCTGTGGACTGTCGCGTCCCTGCCAGTCTTCCTAGTATCCTTCTCCCCGTGTGGCGTGCTCTTGCTACTGGAGGAGACGGTCACAGCACTCCCTGCTCACAATCTCGGGTTCTCCATCCATGGCCCACAGGCCAAAGTCCCAACTCCTGCATTCTGGCCCGATGCTTCAGGCTGGTACCCTGCTGCTCCTGGCTCCACACCCCACTGCCCAGCCCCCAGAATCTTCTCCCATTCTTTGGGCACATGCATGCTGTTTTTATTTATTTAAAATTTATTGGAGTGACAATGGTTAGTAAACTGACACAGATTTCAAGTGTACAATTCTGTAATACATCATCTACACAGAGGGTACCAAAAAAATGTATACACACTTTAAGAAAGGAAAAAACTATTAAAATTGTAGTAATATATACCGATAACAAAAGATGAATACAAGTCACGTTTGACTTCTGCAATTACAGGAGGTGCTCAAAGTGGTTACCATCAGCGTCCAGACACTTCTGATGAAGGCGACCTACTGCTTGAACAGAGTGACCAAAGTGTCCACTTGTACACATTTTTTGGCATCCCTGGTTGATATCATATTGTGTGTTCACCACCCAGAGTCAGTTCTCCTTCCATCACCATATATTTGACCCCAGTTACCTTCTTCTGCCACCTCCTTCCCATGCAAGCTGTTGTTAAAGATGCCGTGTGTTTGCAAACAGTTTTTGCCTCCCACTTTAGTGCGTGCTAAGTCCTTCAGCCTCTTAAGGTCCACTTAGATGCCACCGCACTGAAGCCTTCCCTGACTCCCCCAGAGAGCCTCGTCCCTGCGTCCCTCTGTCTGTGCCCCCACCTTTACAGCACTGACCACATGCTGTCTCCGCCGCCCCGGCCTCTGTTTCCTGCTCTGCGCTGTTTGCTTCTTGAGGCCAAGAACCAATGCTTGTCCTTGGTGCTCTCGCCCTGTGCTTGGTGTGTAATGGGTTGTATAAGGAGGTGGCAGGTGGCTCCGTGTGACTGCGGATGGGCTGTGCGGACAGCAGTGCGTGCAGCAGGTGGTGCAGGGCCCAGAGGCCAGGCCAGGCAGCTGAGGCTGCTTTCTGGGTGCTTCTGTGCCATGCAGGGAGGGCCCCGAGAGGGCCCTTGCTCATTGGTGGGGACTCAAGCTCTTTTTTAAAAGTATGTGTGTTTTTAAAGTAAAAATAACATAATCACATTATAGAAAATTTGGAAAACTAAATAAATCAGTCATGTTTCTACCAGTTTTTGTAACCATTTTATTTTGATGTGTTTTCCTGCCAGTCTCTTTTCATGTGAGTGCTTTTGACAAAAGAAAAAAAAAATGTATTCATGTAACAAAGCGTTTTCTGTGTTGCTGCTCTGTGTTCATAGCTGTGATTTTTAATGGCTGTTGAGGCCATTGAGGAAGCAACAAAACATACTGTGCTTACTGTCAGTGGCTATTTAAGTCATCTTCTGCTTTTTCTCCTGTTGCAAATATTGGTGCAATGAATATCTTGCATATACAGCTTTTTACATGTTTTTGATATATTTCCTGAGGACGGATTCTCAGGTTCTGGGGCAGAGACTGCCAAGGTTGGCTGTGACGCTGTGTGCTTGGGACCCTGCCAGCCTGTCTGGGGATGCTTGTCCTTCTTCTGTGACACACAGCCTCCAAAGCAAATAGGACTTCACAGTTGTTCCAAAGTATTGGTCACTCTACGCCTCCCAGAGAGAACGGCTGAGTTTTCTTAGTCCATGAGGTACTTATTTAATGTGTTTATTTGGAGCCTGAAATAAACCCCACACTGGGAGCTTGGGTGGAGTGTAGGGTGGGAAAGCAAGGAAAAGTCACAGAGCTCGAGCACAGCCAGGACCTGTGAGACGCAGGGGAAGAGATTGCCAAACCAGTGAAAACAAGTGTGTTTGTCAAGGCCCCCTCTCCCACAGAGCTCTGGCCCAACTCTGCGGGGGGCGGCCCTCACACCCTGTGACGAGGAAGTGTTCCCCTGCCCCTGGGCTGTGGTGGGCCTTCCTCCCCTGCTCTTGAAGCCTCTCCTCCCTGCCTGTTCTCACTCCGCCTGCCCTGCCTCTCCTTCTGAGTGCCAGGTCTCAGCTCCTGATCGCTCGCAGACTCTGGAAGGGCAGGAGCTGCGCCCTGTTCATCTTGGTGTGTCCATCGCACTGTGACTGTTCACGGAATGAAAAGAACTGAGTGCAGCAGCTTTTTGTTATAAATTTAGTACAAGGCCTTCGCCAGTCTGAGGCCTTTGACACCGAGGGGGTTTTAGGTTACTTCTTTGTAAGTGAAACTTAGTTCTTACCATCCTTTTAAATAACTGCTTGACCCACTTATGAGTCAGCTGATGCTTGGGGAGTGGGAAGGATTGCTGCTGTTGATTGTATCTGTGACTGAGGGTCCTCATTCAGGCCAGCCGGGGTGAGCCCCAGTGGGCAGACTGTGTGTGTCCTGCCGAGGGTGTTCCCCAGGACTTCTCTGAGGCCCAGGGATAAAGAAATGAGCAGAAGCAGTTGTCTCAGCCACTCCTGGGGCCCTTGTCAAGTCCTTCCGGAGTGGAGTTCGTCCATTCAGCCACACATGATGGAGCACCTTCCATCTGTGGGCCATGTCTCTGGCTGTGGGGTACACTGCTGACCCAGGCAGACCTGGGCTTTTCCCTCTCACTCAGGTTTGCCACTGTGTCTTCAGAGACAGAGTTGGATTCAGATTCGGGCTCAGTCGGTACCCCTGAGATCCTGGATGAGCTGCTTCCCCTCCAGACCGGCGCTTTCTCCAGCTGCAAACGACAAATACTCCCCCTCCCAGGGTGGTGGAATGGGAGGAGGGTTCCGGCTGAGCCGCAGGACACAAATTGATTTGATGACTGTTTTCTCCGTTCTCCCAAGGAGGGACTGTAAGGAGGACAGTGTTAGATGCACAGCGGGGAGAAGTCCAGTCACTGCAAACAGGATGCCTTAGGGCAGTGAGGCTCTATCCTCTCAAGGAACCAGCTTGAGAAAGGCTGCTAGATCCTTCTTTTCCGATGGCTTGGCACAGTGGCCAGTTCTGGGGTGACTAGAAGTTCATAGTAGCTTCCTGGTGTGGGGAGCCTGGCACACGGTAGACACTCAGTAAATGTCAGCTCCCTTCCTCAGTTCTCCTCCTCCTTCCTTCTCTCCCTCCCTCCTTTCCTCCCTCTCCCAGGCCTCAGCTTCTCTTGAAACCACCCACATCTTTCGGAAAGAGCCCAGGTCTCCTCAGGTGGGAAGTCCCCGTGTCTCCCAGAGTGTTCCAGGCTCCTCTTCCCAAGCAAGGTGCTCTGGGCCCTCGGGCTGCCGCTGCGGTGCCGGTGCCCTACTCTGTGCGCCCTGGCGTTGGGCAGTGCCTCCAAGAGAAGGCAGAGGAGCCCTCCGGCCTGCAGCGTTTATCCTCGGATGTAGTCTGAGCTGCGGCTCTGCAAGCGCTTCCCTGAGCGCAGGGTATGAACCGGGCGCAGAAGCGCCTGGCTGCAGCATTTACAGCCTGTTTGTAAAGGTGGGATTTGTTCATGGTGAGCCTGTGTCTTCAAGAGTTTGGAAAAAGGAGGAGGGATCCATGTGGACAGGGTAGTCGGCGCCCTGCCCCCAGAGTCCTCTTCTGGCTGACCTTGGTAAAGGAAGTGACACCTCTTCATGGGCCTGGAGGTGCCTGTTAAGCATGTGTATGCCAGCTCCTGAAACTGCCACCAGAGCTGCCTTCCGTCCTGTGTGCTGTGGCGAGTCTGGCTGGAGTAACCAGTTCCTCGGATGGTGGGTCTCATGTCAGTGACTTCAGCTCCCTCACTCTGCTGTGGCTTCGTGTCTGCTCAGTCGAAAAGGGGAACAGACACTGAGCCCAAATCTTTCTTGCAGGAAGCTAGCCCACTCATTCCAGGAGAAATCTGCTAGTCGTTCCCTCAAAACATAACCTCAAGGCCAGTTCCTCCATCTCCAAGTATTCTCCTGAACCTACCTCGTCACTTTGTCCAAGTTGCAGGAGCCACCAGGCAGGGATGGTGTCCAGCAAAAAGGACATAGCTACACTGCTTCTTTGCAGAGGAGAGTGGGTGGGGGTACAGAGCGTGAGGCCCAACCAGAGACAAGGAGTGAGTTGGTGGGTGTGCCCAGCTCTGAGCTAGGCTCTGGGGCCGGTCAGACAGTCTTACCCTCTAGGAACTGGTGGCCCAGCTGGGAAAATGAGAGTTGATACATGTGAAAAGGTTAGAGAACATACTCAACCTGACCCTGAGCCCTAGAAATGTTTAGACTAGGGAGCCAGCTCCTATCTTGAGACCCAGGACCAGTATTGCATACCCCCACAGAACCCCCTCAGTAGGAAAATTGAGGGTGTTCTCTGGGGGCCTGTCTAATGTTAATGCTGTGATTAAGAATGCGGCCTGTGGAGGCTTCCTGGTGGAGGTGAGGCTCGGCCAGAAGGATAGGAGCTTCTGGGTGAGTAGTGAGACATGGGGGTGGGAGGGTGAGGTGTGCAGATGGGAGCCTGCAACAGGCCTTGGCAGAGTGCAGTGGCTGTCTGCCCACCCTCACAACAGCTGTTTCCCCCAGAGCCCAAGCATCGTTGTTGAGCTGAGCCCGGAGCTGGACCTGAGCCCCATACCTGTTATGTATGGGGCAGGGCAGGTGATAGAGCTCTGCTGGGTGAGGGCAGGCTGCAGACAGCCTGGCTGGAACCGTCAGGGTGAAAGGGGTGGCAGGGAGCCCTGTGCAGGCTCTGGCCAGGGATGGGAAAGGAGAGATTCAACACTTAGGAAAAGGCTGTGTTCTCAGGACATTTTTGCATTTTTTCAAAAGAATCCAGATAAAAACAACGAAAATCATTTTTCCGGGTTTTTATCTGCACCCTTCACATCACTTTATTCCTAGCAAGTCTGCCTGGTTTAATCAAATCAGCACAGGCAGCCAGCAGTATGTTTTTGTTCCAGAACCTTCAGCTGTCCTTTAAAAACTAAGAGGAATAAAGGCTTTCTGTAAAATAATAAATACAACTGTATAGAAAGGTTATAAAGGGAAAAGTCGCCACCCCGTTCACCACCCCGCCCCCGCCCCAACCCCTACTACCTGGAAGTAAATACTATGAACCGAGTGAACCTATAAAGGGCACTGACAGCAGCATGTGTGGTGTCACTTCCCAGGCCTCAGAGGGTAAAGCTTGCGTTGTATCTTATGGGCAGTCATCTGGGCTGAAACCCAGCCCCTTTCCAGAAAAGGGACAGGGGTTGCAACTCTGTGTGGCTGGGCGGGCCGTGCATAGGAGCCTTCAGGAAAGGCTGCTCGGGGCCCCAGGAAGGACTTTCACCAGCCTCGCTTCAGCCCCGTGTCTCTGGGTTTGCCTGTTGGCCCTGAGCTGGTGACATTTCTCCGTCTCATCAACGTTCTCTCTTCTCCTCACGCCTAATGGCTCTTTTTCACCTTCTCAGGATCCCTCTGTGACCCAGCTGACCAATGCCCCACAAGGTGGCCTGGCTGAATTCAACCCCTTCTCAGAGGTTGGTGAGCATGCCCCCTTTCCCGGGTTCTTTCCACCCCCCCCACCCCACCCCCACCCCCGGTTCAAGCCGTTGTTCTCAGCCTAGTTGTGTAGGACACAGCTCCCTGGCCCCTGCTGGTATTATGAGCCTTGCGCTCCCCCGGCTGAGGCAGCCGGTCGCTGGTTATCGATCAACGGCCAGCCACTCATGGCAGCACACGGCAGCACACGGTAGCCCTCAGCAGCACACGGCAGCACACGGTAGCCCACAGCAGCCCTCGGTAGCCCGCGGCAGCCCACAGCAGCACACGGCAGCCCACGGCAGCCAGGAGACAATAACGTGAACTTGTGGGTGGGGAAAGATGAGGAAGTCAGGAATTCTCCCCTTGGGGTCCACGATCTGGGCCCCTCCCTGAAAAGGGTGGGTAGGGCAGTGCCAGGTGCTCTGGGGCCAGAAAGGCCAGGGGTGCTGGGTCAGGCATCACACCGCCAAGCCAGAGGCTTTCGGCTGAGAAGCTGCCGTGGGAAGCCCAGAGGGAGTGCAGGGGCATCACTCAGCCTGCTGTGGGTTTGCCCCCGTGTGGCTAATGAGTGCAGTCCACTCACCTCGCTCCTTTGATCCGTCCCACGCAGGCAAATGCAGCCACAACGGTTCCTGTCACCCAGGTCCCGGGGCCCTCCCAGCCAGCAGTTCTCCAGCCCTCGGTGGAACCAACCCAGCCAACACCGCAGGTACTGTTGACAGAGGTCCCTTTTGTCTCTTCTTCCCAGAAATGAAAGCACCCAGATCAGTAGCTGAGTCCCGAGATTGGAGGGTGGGCAGAGGGCCTTCACCCCTGGCTCCCTTTCAAGGGCCCTCTTGATAATCTCTTTGGGGTCGTCACTCACACGTTGAGGGTCTGCTTGCGCATACCCTCACCCCACACCCCACTGTCAGCACAAAACAAGCCCTACTCACCAGGCTGGCTCCCAGGTGTCTTCAGACAGAACAGTGCCCTGGCCGTGCCATTCCACATCCTCCCTGGGCTTTTGGTTTGTTCTCTTACTCAGGGCCCAGGATCTTTCTGGGTTTTTAAAACTCATTTATTCCTGCCTTCCTTTGTTCTGTCACCAAACACTGACTCTTGTCTGCTTGGCGCCCAGCTCTCCACCTGCTGCCTCACTGCCCTGCCTTACGCTCCTCGCCGCCCTGGTGAGCATGACCCACAGTGAGTTGTGTGTTGCAGCTCCTGCTTAGACAGGCCAGCAAGTTCCTGCCCGCCAGGTTTCTGGCGGTGAGCGAGCTCTCAGAAAGGCAGATGCTACTAGGAGGAGAGAGTATTCTCAGAGACAGCTACATGCGAAAGCTTCCAAAGGTAGGCAGTGCAGTGAGCACGGCGCCCGAGCCTGCCCAAGCTGGGCTCTGGGCCCCGGGGGCCCCCAGCTGCTCCTGCTGTCTGGCCGGTTCAGTCTGGAAGTGCTGCCCTGCCTAGGTGCCTGGGTCCCATCCATGGCCCCAGAATCTTGCAAGACAAGGCCTAGAGTCAAGGGCGTCTTTTTTGTCCAACTGGGTGGTGTGGTGGTGGGTTGTAGGGTCTTGGGTCCTGCTCAACTAAAGTCAGACTTGGGGAGAAGAGACTGAACACCCTCAGTGTGGTCGATTCTGGTCCTGCTACTACCCCAGTGCCCAGAATTTTCCTCTTGAAGGCAGCCTTAACTTTTTATTTTTTATTTTTATTGGGGACTATTGGGGAACAGTGTGTTTCTCCAGGGCCCATCAGCTCCAAGTCATTGTCCTTCAATCTAGTTGTGGAGGGCGCAGCTCAGCTCCAAGCCCAGTTGCCGTTTTCAATCTTACTTGCAGGGGGCGCAGCCCACCATCTCATGCGGGAATTGAACCTTGTTGTTAAGAGCTCGCGCTCTAACCAACTGAGCCATCCGGCCTCCCCGCCTTAGCTATTTGAGCACTCCTTTTGGAGAGAGAGAGAGAGAGAGAGAGAGAGAGAGAGAGAGAGAGAGAGAGAGAGAGAGAATGAGAGAGAGAGAGAGAGAGAGAGAGAGAGAGAGAATGAGAGAGAGAGAGAATGAGAATGAAAGAGAGAGGAGAGAGAGGAAACACACATATGTATGTACACATATGCCGGGCTTGTCATTCAGTGAGATGACCAGTTTGATATTTGCTCCCTGAAAAGGACTTTAGACTTCGGAGGAACTGGGCCCCCCAGCTGCACTTCCCAGGAGGAGCAGAGCCGTGGGCTAGAACTCCAGGCCCAGCTCTGCTCAGCCTCACATACAGGCCCCTGGCTGCCTCAGTCAGAGGCCCTGCTCTGCCTGGGGAGGGTATAGTGCTTGGACTCTGCACGCCATGGAAGCCAGGCAGAGCAGGCCCAAGCCTAAGGGGCCCTCCTGGGCTGCAGCCGGTCACAGTGCAGGGGGACCTCGGGGCAGCTCCTGGCAGCACAGCAGGGGAAGGGCCTTAACTAGAGATCCCCCAATGCCTCGCTTCCCCCCTCGCTGCTAGCACGCTGGCACTGTTCCGCTTTATACACATCTCCGCCAGGCTTCTCAAATGAGGCTTTGGTCCCTGGGTCCCTGGCTACGGGGCAGTCTCTTCTGAGACCTCTTACTCATTGATATCACCTCGAAGTCACTGTACCTGAACTTGGCCTGGACTCCAGTACAGGGAATGGTTCTCCTGTCTCACTTCAGGACGAAGGGGAGAGGAGAGCCCAGGTAATGGCGAGGGCCAGAGGTGCTGAGGGCCAGGCCTCTCTGTGGTGGTCTCAGGCACCTACAACGCAGGGCCTGGGACTGCCCGCTTGGCTCTCCCTGCGTGGGGCACGTCCCTCACTAGCCCTCTGTCTCTCGGGTCCGGTTGCTCCCATGTCTCCTTTTTGCTCCAGGCTGTGGCCTCTGCGGCCCAGGCAAGCCTGCTCCGGCAGCAGGAAGAACTGGACAGGAAGGCAGCCGAGCTGGAACGCAAGGAGCGGGAGCTACAGAACACTGTGGCCAGCCTACATGGTAAGGGAGGCCGGCGGGCCCTGGGCAGCAGGCCTGGGTGGACAGTGCCCTCGCCTGCTTGTTCCTGGGGCAGCCTCACCTTTGCGGAGCTCTCGGTCATCTCAGAATGGTGCTGGGCCTGGCGAGAGCGGCAGGGTGGGAGTGCAGGCCTGCACTGTGATACTCGTAGGTGTGGCTTATTTCTGCGCTCCTTCCCGGCCCTAAAATTCTTTGATCCAGCAGGGGCACTGGCCCTCGGTTCCTTGCTTATGGGCTGTTGTTGATAAAAATAATCACTTAGGCTGTTTAGCTCTATTTCCCAGTGCATTTGGGGTCCATTGTTCTTGGAGTGAGCTTGTGGGCGTGTGTCCCATCCCACTCATACCCATGGAGACCCTGTGCCCTGCTTGCTGGTGCCCCTCCGGGAGCCCTGGGAGCCCATAGCTGGGCGGTGTGTGCCCCCTGCCGGCTGCTGCTAAAGTGGGCCTCATCTCGTCCTGTCTTTCCACACAGTGAGAGAGAACAACTGGCCGCCCCTCCCCTTTTGGTGCCCTGTCAAGCCCTGCTTCTATCAGGACTTCTCCACAGAGATCCCGGCCGACTACCAGCGGATATGCAAGATGCTCTACTATCTTTGGATGTGTGAGTCGGCTCCTGCCCCTCTGAGCTCAAGGAGGAGGTGGCGTGTGTCCCGAGAACCCCCTCTATGCTCTGGCTGCTCCTCCCTGGCAGATTGCAACCTTCCTCAGGGCTGGCCGGGCTGTGGGAAACGTGGCCCTCCCATCTGCTCCCTGTCCTGGGAGCCTTCCCTCAAGGGCTAGTCCAGACAACGGGTCAAGTGGGTGGGATTAGCCGGAGGGTGCGAGCCTGTTGCACAGAGGCGTCCCCTCAGACCCCTGGGCTCCTAGGAGTGAGGCAGAGACCCCTTGTCGCACCCCCGGGCCACCCCAGGAAAAGACTTCATTCCCCACAGATCAGCCCTTGGGTCCACACCACCTCCACCGCCACCCGTCGAATCCTGGGCTGTCCCCTTACTTCTTAGGAGCTGGTTTGGTCCCAGAAAAGCAGGAATGGGAGCTACCCCTGGGAGGCCTCTACTCCTGCTGCAGCCTGCCCTTCTCATGGACCTCACCTCCTCTCCGGTCTGGTGGCCATGTCGGGGGCCCTTCAGCCACCTTGGCTGCAGCCCATGTGTCTCTGCCCCTCCGCAGTGCACTCAGTGACTCTGTTCCTGAACCTGCTTGCCTGCCTGGCCTGGTTCCTAGTCGACAGCAGCAAGGGAGTGGACTTTGGCCTCTCGATCCTGTGGTTTGTGATCTTCACCCCTTGTGCCTTCCTTTGTTGGTACCGACCCATCTATAAGGCCTTCAGGTGAGTGGGGCTGGGGCGAGGGGGTAGTGTATGGCTGCCCTCCCAGGTAGCTGGGCAAGGGCCAGGAGCCCCGGGGCCCGTCCCAGCCAGAGCAGAAGAGAATGATGGGAAATTCCCTTCCAGCCCCACCCACAGTCTGAGCAGGCAGGGATTGGAGTCCTTCCCCTTTGTTGTAGCTGAGGTCTGCTCTGGGCACTGTCCTTGGACCAGGCCAGGAGACCTAGGGAGGAGAACAGGAGCCTTACTAGTCCTCCCACTGGGCCCGATCTGTCTGGTGCAGGATTTCAGCCCCTGGGAAGAGGGAGGGGACTTGCCAGCTCCCTTCTGAGGCTCTAGGGTGTGTCTCTGCTAGAGCCGGACTCAGATATCCTCTCAGTGACTCACTCTGTGCTCACCTACACCCCTCCCCGCCCTCCCTAGTTCCTCCGGAGCATCTCTGAGTGCCAATATTTGACCGATTGCCCTAGAATATACTGTGGACATTAATGGATCCGCTTCACAGACGCCTAGGGCTTTTGGGATTGTTCCTCAGAGCTGACGTTTTCCGTGCTAAGAGTCCAGCAGGCCCCAGGAATAGGGGGCAGGGCGGTGGCTGAACCCCCATCCCATGCACTGAGCAGGCAGGACCTGAACTCTGACTGTATTCCAGCCCTCAAGGTCATGGAGACGGAGGTACTCCAGACACCAGTGTTGTCTAGTGTTTTCTCCCCAAACACCCTTTCTGCCACCCAGGTGTACAGTTTTGTTGTCAGAGGTTTATTCTTTTAGCTTAGATTTTTTTCCCTGTTAGGAAATGCAAATACTCCAGGAGATGGACTGTTAAGCTCTTTATATTGTCCCTTTGGGGAAGCAACCTTGTTAGTTCTTTGAGGAAGGGTCAAGCACTGACCCCTCGATGGGAAGGCAGCGAAAGGCAGGCCCTTTTTGGTTATAGTCAGGGGTGTCTGTGTCTGTAGACACAGTGTGGCTGGGCCCCTGGAGCTGTCTTCTCTCCCTCCTCTATCCTGGCTCCTAGGGAGGAGAAATGGCAGATGAAGTGAGGAATGCTGAGGAGTCAGTCCTAAGCCCTCCTGTGACTCCTGATTTCCCCTCTCTCCACAGGTCCGACAACTCTTTCAGCTTCTTCGTGTTCTTCTTTGTATTTTTTTGTCAAATAGGGATCTATATTATCCAGTTGATCGGCATCCCTAACTTGGGGGACAGGTGAGACCTGGGGCAGTACAGAGGGAACTGTGTTTTGGAGACGAGGTTCAGCCCCTCACCCTATTTCACAGCCCCAGAGAGCCCGCACCGATGATCCCGCCTGCACCACGGTGGGGAGAGTGGTGGCTGGGCCAGCGTGGATCTGCCTGCGGGCCCCTCTCCAGTTCTTCACTGGTGGCCAGCCACTCACTGTCTTGCCTGCCCTTCACTTTCTGGGGTGTTGTGGGTGAACTTGGCGTGAGTCCTCAGGCTGCCTTTTCTTCTGCCACGCCCTCCTAGAGGCTGGTGTCCTTTCCACATGTCCCAGACAAGCCCTTGGGTTTGAGTGACTGCTGATGGAAGCCTGGTCTTTGCAGATCCTGAGCTGTGACTTTTTCCAGAGGTCCTGTAACCTCTTCTGGGTGGGCTCCTCTGCCTGCTCTCTGAGCATATGGTTGGTTTGAGTTTCCTGGGTGCTGTAGGCCTCCGCTCAGAATTAGTCTCAAAAAGAAAAGCTGATGGCTAATGTTTTCCTTTCTGCCTCAGTGCCCAGGAAACATTATATTTGGCTAAAAGCCTGAGGCTGGAAGGGGTGCACTGTTTTGGTCCCCTTCCTCCAGAGGAGCTGGCAGGTCCTGAGCAGTGGGGAAGGGGCTGATTCACCTGGAAGTCCGAGCAGGGCAAGCTGCCCTCCCCCTACCCCTCTTACTTCTGTGTTGTCTCTAATCTGGCCCCCTTTCTCTTTGTCTGAAGACCCAATTTCATTGCTCTGTACCCTCAGTGAGGTCCTGGTAGAAAGGCTGTGATTAATAACTGCTGTTTGCACCTTGGACTCAGGGAGTCCCGAGGCTTGCTTTCTGGTCCTGGCTCCACCCCTCACAGCCTCTGTGGCCTCCAGCCTCCCAATGCCTTTCTCATCTCTCTTCCTAACACCCACGGTGGGGCGGATATAATCGCTCCCCCCTTTTCTTATTGATTATAAAATATACGTAACATAAAATTTACCATTTTATTTACCACTTAAACCATTTTATTTTATTTTTGTGTGTGTTTTTTTTTTTTTTTTAAGGAGGGCGCAGCTCACAGTGGCCCATGCGGGGATCGAACCGGCAACCTTGGTGCTACCAGCACCATGCTCTAACCAACTGAGCTAAGCGGCCACCCCAAAAACCATTTTAGAGTATACAGTTCAGTGCATTTAGTACCTTCACAGTGCTGTGCAGTCACCACCTCTGTCTTGTTCCAGGACATTTTCCCCACCCCAAAGGGAAACTCCACACCCATTAACAGTGCCTCTGCATTCCCTCCTTCTCTGAGTCCTTCGCAACTACTAAACTGCTTTCGGTCTCTCTGGATTTGCCTGTTGTGGACATTTCATATAAATGGAGTCATAGCATGTGGCTTGTTGTGTCTGGCTTCTTTCACACAGCACGGTCCATGTTGTAGCATGGATCAGTACCTCATTCCTTTTTACGGCAGAATGTTCCATCGTTTGGGTAAACTGCATCTTGTTCATCCACCCAGCAGTTCATAGGGATTTGGGTTGTTTTACCTTTTTGCTGTTGTGAATAGTGCTGCTACAAACATCTCTGTACAAGTTTGTAGTACCTGTTTTCAGTTCTTTTGGATTTTTGTATCTAGGAGTGGAATTGCTGGGTCACATGGCAGTTCTGTGTCTAATTTACTGAGGAACTGCCAGTTGTTTCCCGTAGTGGCCACTTTACATGCCCAATAGCAATGTATAAGAGTTTCTCTACGTCCTTGCCAACACTTGTTATTTTTTTCTTTTTTCTCTTATTGTCAACCTACAGGTGTTACATCTCATGGGTTTTGACTGGCATTTCCTGATTGTTCATCTTTTATGTGTGTGTTAGTCATTTGTGTATCTTATTTGGAGAAATATCTGTTGAAGGCCTTTGCTAATTCAGTAATTGGATTCTCTTTTTGTTGTTGAGTTCTTCAGATATTCCGGATACTAGCTTTTTATCAGATATGTAATTTACAGTTTCTTTTTTTAAAATTCTGTGTTATTCTTTCAATCTTGATAGTATCCTTTGATGTACAAAAGTTTTTAATTTTGATGAAGTCCCACTTATCTTTTTCTTTTGTTGCTTGTGCTTTGGGTGTCATATTTAAGAACCATTGCCAAATCCAAGGTCATGAAGAGTTAGCTCTGTTTTTTCCTAAGTTTTATAGTGTGAGTTGTTACTAACTTGTTGATCTGTTTTGAGTTAATTTTTGTGTATGGTTGAAGTAAGGCTCCAGCTTAACTGTTCTGTGTGTGGGTATCCCATTGTCCCAGCATCATCTGTTTCGGAGACCATCTTTCCCATTCACTGGTCTTGACCCTTGTGAACAGCAGTTGACGACAGATGTATGGGTTTGTTTCTGAACTCTTTAATTCTATGCCACTGATCTATATATGGTTGGCCTTATGCTAGTACCGCACTGTTTTCATATCTGTAGCTTTGCACCGTGTTTCCCCAAAAATAAGACCTGGCCGTGCCATCAGCTCTACTCCATCTTTTGGAGCAAATATTAATATAAGACCCGGTCTTAAGACCAGGTATAATATAATATAGTACCAGGTCTTATGTAAGAACCCATCTTATAATATAATAGAAGACCGGGTCTATATTAATTTTTGCTCCAAAAGACGCATTAGATGATGATGATGGTCTAGCTAGGTCTTATTTTCGGGGAAACACAGTAGGAAGTGTTTAAGTCCCGAAGTATGAGGATATTCCCTGGTATAAATGAGGAAAGGAAAGAGACATGACTGACGGAGGGGCTGTCCCTGGCCCCAGTGGGAGGCGCTGAGGTGACAGGATGAATGCAGTGGGTTGGCCAGTAGTTCTCCTTTCCAGAGGGTGGGCCCTCAAGGAGTGGGCAGCAGGCCTTCCAGCAGCAGGAAAAGGCCGTACCCAGTGCTACTCCTGACTCAGGGCAACAGCCACATCCTCCCTTCAGATGTCATGTGGCCCACAGATTCCCCAGGGGCAGTGGGGGGGCCCCTCGGCCTCTCACAGGCCAAAGGCTTCTGGCCCACAGAGCTGGGTGCTGCAGGGGGATGCGTGGGTGGTGGTCACACACAGCGGCGACCTGGAGGAAGCTCCCTGGGAACCCCTATGGCCCTCCCCCACATGCTCTGTCTGGCTTCCTGCTCCCTTTGCAGTGGTTGGATTGCAGCCCTGTCCACCCTGAGGCAGAACTTGGCTGTGTCGATCATCATGATGGTGGCGGCTGGCTTCTTCACCCTCTGCACCGCGCTCTCCCTCTTCCTCCTGAAGCGGGTGAGTGGTGGGTGCTGGGCCGCCAGCAAACAGAGGCAGCAGGCTCCTCTCCCCTGCCTTCACTGTGGGGGTGTTCATCGCTCCACAGAGGGGCCTCCTGGGTCCCCAGAGGCCAGCAGCTTTCTCCCCGGCACTGGGTGGGAAGCTCGGTGGGCTGGGACCGCTCTCACACAGCCTCTCGCCCCAGGTGCACTCCCTGTACCGCCGGACGGGGGCCAGCTTCCAGCAGGCCCAGCAGGAGTTTTCCCAGGGCATCTTCAGCAGCAGGACCTTCCGCAGCGCTGCCTCGTCTGCTGCCCAAGGAGCCTTCCAGGGGAATTAGTGCTGGCTGTCCTCCCTCTGCTCCGGCCTTGCCTCTAGCCTGCCTTCTGACCCGTACTTCCCATGGGTGCCTTACACAGTACGTGTGCCCAGCACGGACCAGGATGGGTTTGCTGTGGCTCTTCCTCCTCTCTCAGCAACCAGCTCTCCTTTTCACCCGAGGGAAGGAGAGGGAGGCACAGGGACTTTTTTACACAAAGGAAAAAAAGGTCTTTCCTTCTCTGGTGGTGGTTTGGTAGGATTCTTTGGTCTCTCTGGAAGCAGTGGCACTGAAGTTGTCTTTTCCCTACACTCACGCATGCACGTACGCACTTGGCTCACCGGCCGACCTGTGCCCACCCCAGCTAGCACTGTATTTCTGTCAGCACCCTGGGCCTCATGCCTCCCCCAGCAGCCTGGCCTGAACCCGGCTCCACAGACCCAGCCTGTGGCTTCCACAGCCCTGTCCTCTCTTCTTGCCCCTACTGGGTAACCTCCCAACGGCTCCCCTTTCAATGAGCTGCATCCGGGCTCTCTTCCCCAGATCACTCTGGACAGGTCTCTGTGCTTCCAGAGCATCTCGCCTGCTTCCCCAGCCTCTTTCCTGCCTGTGTTTTTCACAAACAGATGATAGCCCTTTCGGCCCCTTGTACCCTCCTGCTGTGGGCAGCACCCTGTGCCCTCTGGGGCTCTCCCTGAGCCCTTCCCTCTTTAGACTTACTGAATGTGCAATGGGGTTGGTTGGGATTTGGGGGTGGGGAAGGACAGAAGACGGCCTCGAGTTGTCGTGCCCAGCCTTTAGCAGTCTTCTAGGAGGGAGCTCTGACTGTTCCGGTGTGAGGTGTTTGGCTGGTTAGTTTTCCTCACCTCCTGGGGGACAGCCATACTCTGCCTTGGCCTCTGATTCCACCCACTCTGCACCTCAGCTCAGCAATATCTACTTTGTGTAACACTTTGGGAGGGCAGGCCCATCAGGCCAGAACTGCATCCCCGAGCTGGACTGATAAGCCGCCTTTTTGAGGGTTCCGGACTAATCCTCCAGGGGCCCCCATACCCCTTGTGGAGTCTAGGTCACCTGCCACTGGTCCTAGGTATGTCCCAAGAGGTGTGTCACTGATGGGCAACTAGGAGTCCATGGTTAACACCTGCACCCTGTCTTCCAGAGGGTGTAGGAGTGGGGGGGTGTCTGAGGGGACATCTCAAAAAAGCTGGCCAACCCAGTGGCTGCCCTCAGGCTGCCAGCCCACTCTGTCCCAGAGCCACTGAATGATAGGCAGTGACCAAGGTTTTACAGACTTCTTTCTGGAATGTTTTCTCCATGTACAGATGTATATGTTATGTCTCAATTTTGTGCTTAAATAAAAAGACATTTTCAGACAACACTGGTCCTCATGTCTGCTGGACTTGGGAGGATGGGGTGCCCCACAGGGGTAAGGGCTGAGGGCTCCAGTGATAGGTGAGAGGGGACAGGCAAGACGCTGCATCTGGCCACTTGCCCCCTGGCTGGTCTGTGACAGGACAAGCCTCTCACCCCTGGGGACCAGCCCGTTGCTGAGATCACTAGTGGCCGCTTATGTAGCACTTGCTTTAAGAGCTGCTGGAGGTCACAGTACTTCCACTCTAAGAGCTGCTGGTCTTGGGGGGAGGGGCGTCTTTGATCCGCCCCCAACCGTACACACCTGTTGGGTCGGGCTCCTCCCTTCCTGTTTCTCACGTGGGGGATCTCTAGGATGCTATCCGAGCCGGGATGGGATTCGCGGGTGACCTCGCCTCTATTTTTAGTATGTTCGGCCCGCGGGGGCCTCAGTTTCCTGAGATGGATCTTGCGGGTACTGGAGAATCAGATCTAGTGATTTCCAGTGCGGGTGGGGGCGGTGGACGCTCCTAGCGCAGCACTTGTGGCACCTGCGGGGCGGGGCGCGGGCAGCCGGGCTCCGCCCCCCGCGCTGCATTTCCGCCGAGCCGCTCTGGGGGCAGCGTGGAGTCCCGCCCTGCCGCTGCGCGTTCTCGTCGGACTCCTGACCGGAACCAGCTCCTAAAAGCAGGAAGCGCCCGGTGGCTGGCGCGGGGCGGCCGGGATGGCAGGTCCCGGCTGGGGTCCCCCGCGGCTGGACGGCTTCATCCTCACCGAGCGCCTAGGCAGTGGCACGTACGCCACCGTGTACAAGGCCTACGCCAAGGTGGGTGCGGGACGAGGCCGGAACCAGGGCACGAGGACTTCGGGGGGCCTGGCCGGGTGCCCGCCAGACCCCGAGCGAGCTGGGGCGGGAAACGGGAGGTGAGAGACAGCGTGAGAGCAGTTTGGTGGCCGCGGCCTGCCACGCCCCGATCTGACCTTGGCTGGACGAGGTGGGAGCTGACTGCCACCTTTAGGTCTTAAAAACAAACACAAGTTCACACACCCCTGTTTTGTCGGTAGAGGCAGGTGAACACCTGGGTGGAGCCTCGTGTCGGTGGCAGGAGACGAGGCTCAAAACCGGGAGGAGACTTGGTGGGCCCGGAGGAGTCTGGGACAGGCTTCTGGAAGGCTGGACCGCCTAGGGAGCAGAGGGGGCGGTTCTAGAGCACTGAATGGCATGCCTTAGCGGGGGCACCCAGAAGACAATGAAAGGGCTCATGGAGCAGAGGGCTGGACAACACCAGGCTGGGTGAGGAGGCCAGGATTCCAGAGTCAGGGGCCTCACTGGCCGGAGAGGGGAAGGTGGGAAGCCTGGATGCTGGTGTGACTGGGCAGACCCAGTGAGGGGAAAGGGGCAGTGGGAACCACAGCCTTTCTGGCCAGGCAGGGGCTCTGGCTCCCTCGAGGCAGAGCCCTCAAATCTCCTGTCCCCGCAGAAGGACACTCGAGAAGTGGTAGCTATAAAGTGCGTGGCCAAGAAGAGTCTGAACAAGGCATCTGTGGAAAACCTCCTGACAGAGATTGAGATTCTTAAGGGCATTCGACACCCCCACATTGTGCAGCTGAAAGACTTCCAGGTGTGGGCCTGGGGTGGGGACACCCCCTAAGGGGGCTGGAGAAGGGACACTGTCTTCAAGTTGTCCCTCTGCCTCTAACCACAGTGGGACAATGACAACATCTACCTCATCATGGAGTTCTGTGCAGGAGGTGACCTGTCTCGCTTCATCCACACCCGCCGGATTCTGCCAGAGAAGGTGGCTCGGGTCTTCATGCAGCAATTGGGTAAAAGCCTCAGACCCCAGCCTCACCCTTCCCGTGGTCTCTGCCCTCCCACTGCACCCCTGCCCCAGGCTTAGAGCCCCTGCTCTCTTAGCAGTTGCCTCCTTTCCCAGTTTGGAGTTTGAGGGCCCCATCTTTGCCACGTGCCCATCCCTGGCTTAAGGGCGCTCTGAAAGAGACAGAGGAAGGAGCCCCATCAGTGAAGAGGCTGGGTTTTCCACATGTGGATCAGAATATAAGGTCCTCATAGAACAATAGAACATTCCAGTGCTAGTGTCCAAATGCGTTTCTAAGAGAAAGAGTAGGCGCCTAAAGGGCTGGGGCATCCAGGGAGGCTTCCAGGAGGAGGGGAGACTTGGGGTAGGGGCAAAGGAGGAACGAGGGCCCTTGAGGCGGGAGTGGGGTGCAAATTCTTAGAAATGGAAGGAACCTGGTATTTATACACAAAACATTCGGTAGACCAGCCAGGCCAGAACTGGGGTTGTGCAGGCTTGGAGAAGCAGATGTGAGTTTGGGGAGGCGAAAGGTAGGTGGGAGATGGGCTCCTCTGACCTATTTCTCTCCATGTGTCCTACTCCCCAGCTAGTGCCCTGCAGTTTCTGCATGAACGGAACATATCTCACCTGGATCTAAAGCCACAGAACATTTTGCTGAGCTCCTTGGAGAAGCCCCACCTTAAACTGGCAGGTATGAGTGTGGAACAGCAGGGGGGAGGTTTGGAGAGAGGGCCGGGTTTTTGTGAAACCCTCTAGTGAGTCATCAGACACCGTAGGTCGGGAGATCCAGGGACCAGCCTCCTGACCGTCAGGAGGACCGTGCCTGGGCTCCCACGCTGCACTCCAGCAGTGCAGTGCTTGGCGTCAGGATCCAGACTCAGTGTGTGACCAGGGTCAAGGCGGGTCTGCACCAGGTTGGGGCTCAAACTGTGACTCAATCTGCCGCAAGAGTTGGGGGGGTGCGCTGGGGGAGGGGTGGTTGTAGTCCCTGATAGGATTTGGAGAAGAATTGACTTGAGGCTGGAGGCCAGTGAGTCTGGTATAACCTGAGCTTGATGGGACAGTGAGGGAGGGTTCTAACCCCAGGTGGCCTTTGTCCTCATGGCTGGTGTGAGCAGGGCAGGCATCCTGGAACAGGTGCACGGGGCTGTGTAGGGCGGGTAGGATTTATGGTCCCAGAAGAAGATGTAGCGGTGTTCCTAGTTAATAATGAGCAGAGGCCAGGAAGGAGGGTTGATCCTGGCGAGTCTGGAAGGGGGAGGAGCCCTGTGCTGGTGCTCAGTGTGAGGCTTCAAAAGCCAAGAGCAGAAGCAGCTGGAATTTGAGCTTTGCTGCCTGGCCTCTTGCCTGTAGACTTCGGCTTCGCACAGCACATGTCCCCGTGGGATGAGAAGCATGTGCTCCGTGGCTCCCCTCTGTACATGGCCCCTGAAATGGTGTGTCAGCGGCAGTACGACGCCCGTGTGGACCTCTGGTCTGTGGGGGTCATCCTGTACGGTGAGAGCTCTGTCCCCTGCCCCCACCCTGAGTCCTGCACTATGGGTCCTGAGGCAAGGTCTCTCTGGCCACTCCTGAAGGGCTCTAGCGAGAAGGCTGATTCTACTGCCCTGGGGCCCCTGCTCTGAGGGGTGTCAGGCCCTCCCAGGAGTGGGCCAGGCCAGGCTGGACCCTGTCCCCTCCCAGCCTGCCCTCTGCCTCCCTCCACAGAAGCCCTCTTCGGGCAGCCCCCCTTTGCCTCCAAGTCGTTTACGGAGCTGGAAGAAAAGATCCGGAGTAACTGGGTTATCGAGGTGGGTCCTGCAAGGCCTCAGCAACTCACTGGGGAGCAGAGGAAGTGAGGGGCCCTGGGGTGAGAGACCTCACTGCCCCCTTCACGGGCATGCTTGAAGCTCCGTTCAGTCCCAGGGACCCAGATCTGCCCACAGGCCATTGTGCAGACCCAGACCCAGCATTCCCAGGAGCATAATCCAGGGAGGGGCGACAAACCCAAACCAGGGTTCTACAACAGCTTGGGGTTCCAGTGAGGGCACGGGCAGGAACCTGGGGCGAGGCCTGGCCTTTCACCTTGACTTGTCAGTGTCCTCCTGGCTCTCAGATTCTCCACCGTCAAGCATGTACCTCTGGGGCATCCCCGGATAGGGTGGGCGCTGAGGTGTGGGACCCCAGTGTGACCTGCCCCCCACACTCTCCCTGCAGCTCCCCCTGCGGCCCCCGCTGTCCCGAGACTGCCGGGACCTGCTGCAGCGGCTCCTGGAGCGGGACCCGAGTCGTCGCATGTCCTTCCAGGACTTCTTCACCCATCCCTGGGTGGACCTGGAGCACATGCCCAGTGGGGAGAGCGCGGCACGAGCAGTGAGCAGCCCAGTGGGGACTGGCTGGGGTGAGGGCAGATTGGGGGTCTCGTCTACCCCTTTTGGTGGTGAATAGGTGGCTGGCCCCAGGGGGCAGTGCATGGGCTCAGGGGACCTGCTCTGTTCCCGTCGTGGTGGCTGTGACTCCGGACCTGCCCGTGCCCCAGACTGCCCTGGTAGTGCAGGCTGTGAAGAAGGATCAGGAGGGGGACGCGGTGGCCGCTCTGTCTCTCTACTGCAAGGCTCTGGACTTCTTCGTGCCGGCCCTGCGCTGTGAGTGCCTGGAGTGCGCATGCCGCGGGGGTGGCTCAGCCCGCGCTGCACTGGGTTCCAGAAGCAGCTCCCCATCCAGAATTTTGTGGGAGACGAGTTAGAGAGTATATCTGGAACTTAGTGCTTTGGGGGATTCTGGAGGGTTTAGTGTGGGTCAGGACCCCTGCCTCAGACTCCTCCTATGAACTCCCACTTTCTGCAGACGAAGTGGACGCCCAGCGGAAGGAGGCAATTAAGGCAAAGGTGGGTGAGTGAGTCCCATGGAGGAAACGGGCAACGGGTTTGGGGGCTGCAGGGACTGGCTTTCTTAGGACTGAGACTCCTGTCTTGGGAAGGGGTCGGGCTGGCCTCAGGTGACCCCTGGCAGTACAGCTTGGAACAGTCCCTGAGGACCTGGGGGGAGAACCTGGCGGTGGGTGCTGGCTTGGGGGCAGGGCGGGACTGCCCCCCTCAGCCCTTTGTGCTCCTGCAGGTGGGACAGTATGTGTCCCGGGCTGAGGAGCTCAAGGCCATCGTGTCCTCCTCTAATCGGGCCCTGCTGAGGCAGGGGGCCTCTGCGCGAGACCTTCTCAGAGGTAGGCCCAGCTTTTGACTGACCACCAGGCCCCCAGCAACTTCCCTCCAGCCTGTGGGGGGAGGCAGATTGGGATCAGCTCCCTGGGGCGGAAAAACAGGCTGTTCCCCTCACGCTGAGCCTTTGTCCCTCAACCCAGAGATGGCCCGGGACAAACCGCGCCTCCTAGCTGCCCTGGAAGTGGCTTCAGCTGCCATGGCCAAGGTTTGTCCCCAGTGGGAGGAGTCCAGGTGGGGCAGGGAGGCTCTAGGTCATGACCCTCAGTTACCTGGTGCCCCTGGTGCAGGAGGAGGAAGCTGGTGGGGAGCAGGACGCCCTGGACCTGTACCAACACAGCCTGGGGGAGCTGCTGCTGCTGCTAGCAGGTGAGGCCCCTGCCGCCACACTCTCCCAGCCCCTGCTGCCCTGCCCTCACACATGCCCTCCCTCTCTTTGCAGCGGAGTCCCCAGGCCGGAGGCGGGAGCTGCTTCACACTGAGGTGCCCGCGGGGGTTGGGAGGGTTGGGACGCTTCGTCTTCCCCTTTGAGCCTGCTTCCATCTGGGGGAACCTCCTCTGGTTCTCTCAGGGAGTCTGACCTCCCAGACTGGAGAAGTCGGTGGCCCCATGCACTCCACTGGGGCTTGGGTGCTCAGGTCAGGGCAGTGGGACAGGTGGACCTGGGCATCCAGCAGCAGGAGGCTGGCGGGGTTGTGTGGTCAGGAAGGCTTCCTGGAGGAAGGAGCAGATAAAAGACTCGGGAGTTGTTCTGACAGGACAAAGGGTTCTGGAGAGCATAGGAGTGAGGAGCTCACTCTGAGGGCCCCTCTCTCCACACCCACAGGCATGTCTTCCCTTGGCAGGTTCAGAACCTCATGGCACGAGCTGAGTACCTGAAGGAGCAGGTCAAGGTGGGCCTTGACCCGGGACCCTGTCAGGGCGAGGCTGTGGGCTCTGCTCCTCTCTGTCTGACCCCCCCCCCGGGTGGGCGTGTCTCCTCTGGTCTCCATCCAAAGGCCTCCACTGCTGTGTCCGTCCCTCATGCTCGGTTGCTCAGTGGCTGTTGGTGCAGCTCCTGTACTTGCCCTGGCTGCCTCTCACCCCTCGTGCTGCCTTTATCTTCCACAGCGGAGAGAGTCTCCCTGGGAACCCGAGACCTTGGATAAGGAGGGGCTGTCAGAGTCTGTTCGGAGCTGTGAGTTCCACCCTGGTGTCCTACCCTCCACCCAAGGAGGGGTGAGGGCTGGGGGCAGCCTTGGTTTCTGTCCCTTTAGCAAGATGACTGACACTGACCCTCCCCCACCACCCCTCCACAGCTTGCACCCTGCAGTGACCCCACAGGACACCCGGAGGTGGAGGTTGTACTCCCCATGCTGCTGCCCAGAGTCCTGTGCCCCCTGCAACCTGGTGGAGCAGCCTTCCTGGATGGACAGTTCCGAGATCCCCGACCCCTCAGGATACTCTCCAGCCCCAAACGGTCTAACAGCCTGGGGGTGGGTGGTGGGTGTATGTGTGCACGTGCTGGGAGCATTAGGCCTGGCCGGGGGCCGGTGGTGGTGGTGGGGCGGGCGCTGGGAGAAGTGTTTCTTTCATGTGACCTTGGGTAGTTGGTGCTTGCTGGGCCCTGAGCCCATCAGTTTGGGAGCATGAAGACTTCTGTTTCTGCTCTGAGAAGAGGGCGAGGGCAGCTGCGCCCTGTGCCTACCCCTGTCCTTGCTGGGAGCCCTGATTGCAACTCACATCCATTCTTGTGCTGGGCTGAGCACTCCAAGTCTACTCAGGGACCACCTACCCCACGGTCTGCACTCGGAACTCGCCAGTCTTCCTGGAAGCTGATTCTTGCCCACCCTCTCAGTATTTTGAGATAATCCTTCAAACATGAAAATAATATACTTTGTTGTGGCCTGGCAAATTGGAGAAACCCATGCCTTGTTCCTGCTCTGGCCCACGAGGCACCAGCGGAGGGGAGGAGACTTCAGTGCTCATTCCTCCTGCCTCCGTCCTTCTTTGGGGAACACCCCCTACTTGCTGAAGAGCTGGTCCTGGCCTGGGAGAGCAGGCATGGGGGCTGCTAAGCCCTCAGGCTTCAGGGGCCTGGCAGCCCAGGAAACCTGCGTCCAGGTCTGGGCTGGCTGCTCCCCTAGTGTGTGCTCCGGGCAAGCGCCTTCCCCTTTCTGAGCCTGAGTTTCCCCATCTGTCCAGTGGGGTTGCTAATATTTCCTCAGTCCCCAATGTGGGCTTTTAGGAGGACAAAATGACTTTTACATGGAGAAGATTGTACACACCTGGAGTTGTTTGGGGCATTCTTTCCATAACTCAGAGGGTGTTGGTGATTTCTAATTCCTCCACCCTTCACCGCCTCCTTGGAAGAGCCATCTGTCTGCCCTACCAGAGGCCCGTTTGGAGTGTCAGTCATTGTTTCCTTATTAAATTATTTTCTGAATTTGTGCTTGATTTCTTCCCTGGAAGAAAAGAAGGGAGCAGGTCAAGGTGGGCCGCCTTGTTCCCAGGCTAGTGCTATAGGGGCCCCAGGAAACCCTGGGTAACCTGAGGGCTGGAGGGAGAGCCACATCTGCCTCCTGCTCTGAGCCCCCAGGGGACCCAGGAGTCAGGCTGACCAGCTGCCATTCCTTCCCACCACCTGAGGGGACTAGAGGGGGGGCAAGGCCCTTCCTCTCTGCACCTGGAGAAGGGTGGCTCCACTGCAGGAGTTTGGTCCTGTAGGTCCTGTGCTCTGCACTGCACGCTCCCTTTACCTCTTCCCTTGGGCTGGTGAGTGAGCAGGGATCTGGACAGGGAAAAGGGC
The DNA here is from genome assembly GCF_057876585.1 of Rhinolophus sinicus. NCBI lineage: Eukaryota > Metazoa > Chordata > Mammalia > Chiroptera > Rhinolophidae > Rhinolophus > Rhinolophus sinicus. Next base: position 102,067,017 of record NC_142503.1, read on the forward strand.
GTCCGTCCTCCAGGATGTCGTGCTCATATCCAGCCTCCCGGGAGCCCCCAAACCTGGGGTCGTTTCCAGCAGTCCCTCACCCCCCCCCCCAGGGTCTTGGTCTGAACAGCACTTGGGAGCATCTTTGGGGTTTTAAGGGAGGGGACCCTTCCCCCAGGCAGCCACCAAGGCAGCAGTTCTGTAGCGGTAATCAGATACCAGCAAGGCAGCCCTCCAGCCTACATTAAAGGGCTTCCTGCACAGGGAGGGAGGGAGCTCTGCCCTGAAGTCCTTGGCCTGGCCATCTAGGGACATGGAAGAGCAGTGGTTCAGAGGGTAGGAGGTGGGACTAAACTGGCTCTGCCACTTGCCAAGAGACCCACTGACTGGCCCGCTCCTTAGTAAAACAATGAAGTGAAGTTCCCTTTGGGAATCTAAGGATGTACATGAACCTGGCCACACAGTGAGAATTCAATACAATGTTGTTTTCAGATGTAGGGAGAGAAATGTACTCAGGTTATCTCTGGAAGGGGCTGAACAAAAAAGCCTCAATAAGTAAAGGAGGGAAAGGAATGAGGCAAATGAATGGAGCCAGTTGTGGGGATGAATGGAGAAGATTGGATGGGAACGAGAGAGGAAGTAGGGAAAGAGGGGGGTGAGAGACTGGCTATGGTGATGGGGGGGAAGGGTTGGCTCACAGACCCCGCATTGGCTGCCTGGGAACAACAGCCGGAAACCCTTATACACATGGATGTGGAGAGGAGCGGGGCCGTGCAGGGGATTGGGCTCTGCCTGGGCAGAGTGTTTGGATGGTCTCCAGGCTGGTCCTGTGTCTGAGCCACATGCCAAGGAGGGAGGCAGCCCAGCCAGAGGACTAGGACCAGAGGAGGAGGGAGGGTTTGCTCTGCAGGGCTCTCGTTGAATGGCAGAGACCTATGGGAAATATGCTAATCTGCTTTTAAAAACTAATTGTTTTCCTTTTAGAGGTGGGAGTTGTTTCTACTTTTCACCTTGAACACTGTGAAAGTGCCCAGAGTGGGCAGACAGCCTCCCGCATCTGGATACCTCATCCTGTCCTACCTCCACGCAGCCCCACGCTCGGAGCTGGCATGGGCCAAGCTGGGGAAGCACCTGGGCTTAGGAACCCCTGTCTCCCAAGGGGCCAGCCTTGGGGCAGTAGATAGGCCTTCTGGAGCAGCCTGTGGGACCCAGGGGTCCCTGTGTCCAGCCTGCCCCTTCTTTTGCTAACTGGGGAGATGTGAAAGGTCACTGAACCTCAGTTCTTGATGACCTCAAGAGGTCATCTAGGAGGGCTCTTGTCCCCAGAGGTCGCTGCTGTCCCAGCCCTCACTGAAAGGGAGATGGTGCAACCCTGAGGCTGGAGCACATGTCAGTGGCCACTTTCCACCGAGTAACACCTACATCTATCCATGCGAAATCCCATAGATGCACAGACACAGGCCACAGACCTCAGACAGACACACAGACACAGGCCACAGACCTCAGACAGACACACAGACACAAGCCACAGACCTCAGACAGACACAGGCCACAGACCTCAGACACACACAGACACTCACAGGCCACAGACCTCAGACACACACAGACCTCAGACACAGACACACACTCACAGGCCACAGACCTCAGACAGACAGGCCACAGACCTCAGACACAGACACAGGCCACAGACAGACAGACACAGACCTCAGCCACACAGACACAGGCCACAGACCTCAGACAGACACACAGACACTCACAGACCACTCAGACACACAGACAGGCCACAGACCTCAGACACAGACACAGACACAGGCCACAGACAGACAGACACAGACACAGACCTCAGCCACACAGACACAGACACACAGGCCACAGACCTCAGGCAGACACACAGACACAGACACACAGGCCACAGACCTCAGGCAGACACACAGACACAGGCCAGACGTCAGACACAGACACACAGACACTCACAGGCCATAGACCTCAGACACAGACACACAGACATTCACAGGCCACAGACCTCAGACAGACACACAGGCCACAGACCTCAGACAGACAGACACAGACACAGGCCAGACGTCAGACACAGACACACAGACACTCACAGGCCACAGACCTCAGACAGACACACAAACAGGCCACAGACCTCTCAGACACAGACACACAGACAGGCCACAGACCTCAGACAGACACACAGACACTCACAGGCCACAGACCTCAGACAGACACTCACAGGCCACAGACCTCAGACAGACACACAAACAGGCCACAGACCTCTCAGACACAGACACACAGACACTCACAGGCCACAGACCTCAGACAGACACTCACAGGCCACAGACCTCAGACAGACACACAAACAGGCCACAGACCTCTCAGACACAGACACACAGACAGGCCACAGACCTCAGACAGACACACAGACACTCACAGGCCACAGACCTCAGCCACACATAGAAACACAAAAGCCATGTCCAAGTTCACAGACTGTGCTGATCCTACATAGACTTGCATTCATGCTCAACACACGCAAGCACAGTCCCTGCTGAGGAAGGGCTGAGGCAGCCTCAATGTCGCTGTTCCCCCGACCCAGCGCCCCCTGGCCTCCTTGCTCTCCTGGAGCCTCACCCGGATTCTGGGAACAGTTATGCCTGGTGGGCACTGGGCTAGAGGCAGGGCAGCAGGCCTTGTGGCTCCGTTCCAGTCCCCTCACATATGGCTCCCCACCTCCCAGCAGCCTCTGGCTCAGCTGGGTCAGGAGGCACGGCCAGCAGCTCTGGCTCAGCAGACGTTCTCCCAGATGCCCCAGCTCTCTCGTGGGCCTCCAGTGTCTGAGGAGGGACCATCTGGCCGCTGGGGGGTGGGGCGTTTCTCAACTCCAAATCCTGTCGCCACCCTCCCCAACTCCTCCCTGGGACCAACAGGGCTCAGGAGAATCACTTGAGATCTGCACCCCTCTCCCTCCGGGAACTAGGCTGAGCTGTCTGGATGGGTGGAAGGAGACGCCGTGCAGGGGCCAGGGCGTGCCACCAATTTCCCTGAAATCCCCATATTACTGGAGAACTGAGGGTGGAGGTGAGGGGAGCAGGTGGTCATCTTTGCTGTCCTTCTCTTCCTGAAAGAGTAGTGGGGGGGTCAGAGGGGCTGTCTCACCACCTTTCCACATTTCCTGTATCCTCACTCTGCCTGCGAGGGTGAGAAGGGCGAAAGAAGGCGAGAAGAACCAGAGGAAGAGAAGGACAGAGCCTGGGAGACGAACACCTTGCTCTAAGTTACGGGGCCTTACTGGTGGGCGTTCGTCACCATGGAAAGGGAAGTTCTGGTGGCAGGTGGCTTTCGTTGTGGCCCTCACATCACACCAGGTGGGGGGGGCAGTCATGGAGCAAGTGATGCTCTGAGTGAGTGGGAGTAAAAGCAGGACGGGAAGAGCAGCCATCCCCCGACAGGCCTGAGGGCTTGGGAGGGGGCTCCAGCTAGGCCAGGTCTCCCCAGCTGAGGGCCTGGGAGCAGGACAGGTATGAGCCAGGGATGAGGCAGCGGGTGTGCGACCCAGCTGGAGGGGACACGGACTGACAGAGGAACCAGAGAGCAGGAGAAGGAGGAGGAGAAGCAGGGCGAGGCGGGCAGAGCCCGGGGACCCCTCAGCCTGCATTCCTTGCCCGTTTCTGCCTGAGCCCCAGAGCCTCCTCCCCCCCATTCCAGGGACATGCAGACAGGTCGGGGCTTCTTGGGGGTTCCCAGGCTGTGAGGAGGAAACTAGTGTGGGCCTCAGCCCCCTCCCCCTCCCTGAGCCCAGGCCCAGCCATTCCTGTTTTGTGAGGGTTCAGTGAGTGCTCACCTGTCTCCCTGCAGCCCTGTCTCCCTGCCTCTTCTGCAAACTGCTGAGGATGAGGGGGTCTGTCCGATCCCATTAGCAGGAGGCCGCTGGAGGGTGGAGTGCTGACATGGGCCTTGCTGCTGATGCTCTGAGGAGGCCCATGCCCCCTCCCCCGCCTCTCCCACAGCCTAGGGCCCCAGTTTGGGTCTCCTCCAGCTCCACAAAGGTTAGGAGGGGTTTTGTCCAGTGAACGCCTGGGGACAGCCTAGGGGACGCCCAAGAAGGGCCCAGTGTGACAGCGGGCAGCACTGCCCCGATCCTGGGCCTGTGTCCTGCCCTGCCCTCACCCTCCTAATTCCTCATCCTCTCTTTCTCTTCTCTCTTCTGCCTGACCCTTCACGCATCACCTGTTGCACGGGTGTTATGTGCTTTGTTCTTATTTTATAAAGGAGGCCTAATGGAAACTTTGCCCTTGAAACCAAACCCTCAGATGGCCTTTCTGCCTGTAAATCTTGGCTGGCTTCCCAACAAGGCGGTGCTGGGTGGGGTGTGGTGCTGGCCTGTAGCCCCTGGTTCCTGCTCAGCCCCTGGGAAGCCTGCTTGTGGAGGCTCCTGGTGGTTCCCTGGACCCCTACAGGTGAGCAGGAGGAGATTTGGGGCCTTCAGTTTTTTTAAAGAATGAGTTACCATTTATTGATATGGCTTATCCTGGGCCAAGGGCTTTTCAAGTAAATGGTCACCTTCGAAACATGTATTATTATTTTTTGAGAGGGAGGGCCTCTTTATTTCACAGGGGTGAAAACAGGCTCAGAGGAAGAAAGGGATCTGCTCAAAGTCACACAGCAGTGCCAGGGCTAGAACACAATTGCCTGTCTTCTTTTTGTCATACCTTCCATCTCCAAGGTGAGGAGGGGACGTAGGCACAGTTACGAGAGACAGCTGTGGTTGAGTGGTAGCCCCTCCTGTGGTCTCAGGTCACGCCCCAGAGGCCCTGCCCGTCCAGCTGGCTGCTACATCCTCCTCAAAGCCCAGATCTGTTTCATCCGGCCCCAGGCTGGACCTGGTGCTTGTCCAGGGCCCTGAGAGGGTAGAGCTGGACCATCTTATAGGGGCTGGTGCTGCGTGAGGAGGTAGAGGACACGCCCCAAGGGCAGGGTTGGGGAGCGGAGAATAAGACTCCTGAAGAGCAGAAAGAAGTCAGGGGACAGCAGGTCACTTGGAATTTTTATTTTTCACTGAGCTGAATGAGGAGATTCAGCTATGGAATCCAGAGAGAGTTCTACAGGAACAAAACAGAAATTGGCTGGGCCCTGGGCCCAGAGGACACAGGGAGCTGCCTGGGCCACTGTTCCAGCTTCATCTTTGGCACTTGGTCCCTTGCACAGCATCGCTCAGCTCCCAAGAACCAGAGCCCACAGTGGCAGCTGCTTGAGGCTATGGCTGCAACTGCTGCCCTGCCCAAAGAAGGGGTGGGATTGACTCCAAGGGGCCAGGGAGGCCAAGCTAGAATGAGTCTCAGAAATCACCCCATCCATCCCCATTTTGTAGATGAGGAGCAGTGCGTTTCAATGAGAATAAACATGAGAATCATACTCAGGCCTCCTGTCTGCTGGGGGTGTCTGCCTGAAGCCTCCTGTAAGCATATCTGAGTGTTGGTGTCTAGAGGGGCTGGGCACCAGGGGGCTGGCCTGTGCATGTGTGTCTGTGTGTGCCAGGATGCATCTGTGGCGTATGCCTCTGCACATGCCGAGGTCTCTGTCCCTCTGTGTGTTTCTCTATGGGTGCTCTGTGTGCAGGAATGTGGGGTCATGGCTAGAGAAGGTCGGGCCTATTCCGACAATTTTGGGAGGCTTCCCCAGGCTGAGCAGGGAGGGTGAGTCCTGAGGGGTGGAGTGGGGACATTGCTCCCAGTAGAGAGGGAGAGACCAGAGGCAGGCTGGGGAAACAAAGCCTTGGTGGGGTAAGGGTCGCTAGTGTGGGCCCAGCCCTCTGGTCACCCCAAGGGGCAACCCCAGGGGGAGTAGTCACATGATGTGGCACTTCTCAGCCGATTGCTTGAGATCCCCCAGGGTGGCCTGGGCCTTGTCCTTCAGTGAGCCAAGGTCCAAGCCAGGGAGGCTCGCCAGCTGCCCGAGGACTGAGGCCCGTTCCTCCTCCTCTGCGTCTTCCTCAATCATCTTCGCCAGCCCCTGGGGCAGCTCCATGTCTCCACCTGCCATCTGGATCTGGCTCTCATCAATCTCGTTCTGAAGGCAGGAAGGGAGGGGTGGGGTGGGGCTGGAGGTCTGTGGGAACTCTGAGCAGAGGGGGCGGGGAGGAGGCCTGCACCAGGCTCCAGGCCCCTACATTGTTCCAGTGAGGTCAGCCCCCTCCCCCACATCCCAGGACCACGCGTTTGTTTGACACTTGGACATGGAGACCTTGCACTTTTATACCACCTTACTTCACTCTGAGATGCTGAAGGTAAGATCCTAGTGGGTGTCAAACTGTTACCACCAGTAAGTCATACATTAAGTAGGTAACTGTTTGGTAAGAAGACTGTTGTTGACCACGCTGAAGGACGGCGCCAATAATAGTGATGGGCACCGTCCCTCACACACCTGTTACAGGGCCAACGCTGAGCTGGGTGTTTCAATTCTCATAATGACCCTGTGAGGTAGGTACTGTCCTTCTCCATTTTACAAATAAGGAAATTGAGACTCAGATAATTTAAGTAACTTGCCCGAGGTCATACAACTAGGAAGTGGGAAAGCTACATTTAAACCTATGTCACTGATTCCAATATCTGTGCTCTCTCTGCAAGGCACCTACTAACGGGCCTCACCCTTCCATATCCCTTTGGGGGCCCTGGGGCTTTCCACTTTCTGTCCTACTCAGTTACAGCCAAGTCTTCCGTCTTCTACTGGAATCAGAGTTCCCTGATGGCAGGAGTCTCTTATGTGCTTAATGAAAGCATCTGAGGAATGACTCTATTCCTAGCTGGGTTTAACTCAGCCACTTCCCAGAAAAGTAGGCTGTCTGGACCAGTTCTCCCTTTGAGAGACTTCCAAAAAACTGGTTGATTCCCTGTGGGGAGTCAGAGGCAGCCAGAGGTCCCAGCAATATTGGTTGAATGAGTGAATGTGATGTTCACATGTCTGATCTTCGCATTCAAGTGGAAGATCAAGGCTGGTGTACCACAGCCGATAGCGTTGTAGTTCTGTTTCTCCTCAGAGGTGATCATAGTCTGGGCACTGGGAGTGGCTTGTGCCTCAGGTCTTTCCTCAGGCAACAGGCATAGTACATATCCAGACCACCAGGGGCTACAGTGCAGGGGGGTGGGGGGGGGAGACTTCTTCCTGGCTGCCTGGACAGCCAAGGGGGCACTTGGCTCTCTGTAGACAGACCCATTCCCTGAAGGCAGTCAGGGATCCTGGAGAAGCACAGGCTCAGCATTCACAACTCTATCATTCACCAGCTGTAGGACCTTAGCCAAGCCCCTCAGCTTCCTTATCTGTAGATGTGGGTGAAAACTAGCTGGCAGAATTACTGAGGGGTTAGGTAAGGGTGCGAAGGTCAAGTGCACCTGGCACACAGAGGGTGCTGCCTTCTCCCCCACCCTACCCTCCAGGGGTGTTCAGAAGCCCCAAGAGCACTCACCCCCGAGGTAAAATCTGCTGCCTTCCAACTCTTCATCTGCCAGGCCTGACGGGCTGTGGAATATGGGTAGGAGGACAGGGGCCTGGACCGGCCCCAGAAATGGAGGACAGGGCTATCCCTCAGTGCCAAGCGGTGGTGCTGGCCCAGCTCCAGCTAACCGTGAATGAATGAAGGAGTTAGAGAAGGAAGGAGCTAACCAAGCTCTCCAAGAGTCTTAGGAGCTGAAAGTCGCGCAAAGGAGTGCAGAGCTGGGAGCTCAGGGTCCCGGATGCGTCTTGCAGACCCGGCTCCTAAGCTTACCTTGCGCAGCTGGTATTTGTCTCGGAAGTGGCTCCGCAGCGTGGCGCGCTCTGCTTTTCTCTGTGTGAACTGTGCGTCCCGCTCCATCCTGCGGGGGCACCGGGGGCAGAGTCATTGCCAGGACTGAGGGGATGGGCAGGAGGGTCTCCGTGTCAGGACAGCGACTGCACCGCTCCCGCCCCGCCGGCCTGTGTCAGGAGGGTGCTCCAACCTGGTGGGTTAGCCTGTGGCCTCTCCCTCATCACAGCGCCCTTTCTCATCTCCGCACCCGCCTCTCTGGGTGGAGGTATGGGGGGCGGGGCCGGGGGGTGGGGGTGGGGGTGGGTCATACTGTCTGTCTCTCCCTGCGGACCCTAATATATGTCCCTCTTGGCTTCAAACTCGGTCTGTCTTTTCCCTCCTGACAGGTTGTGTCGAGTGGCAGGAAGTATTTGAAACAGACTTGGATTCGTGTCCCCGCTCCATTACCACTTTTGGTATGTCTTTGGGTAAGTCACATACCTTTTTCCTCTTTTGTAAAATGAATATAAGATTTTGCAATTCACAAAATTGTTATCAGGATTAAGTGAAATAATAATAGCTAACATTTAATGATTTGCTCTGTGTGTCAGGCACTGTGCTAAGCAGTTTATATGCATTAAGTAATTTAATCTACATAAACATATAAAGCATGTTTTATGATTACATCCCCGTTTTACAGGCGAGGAAACCAAGGCACAGAAAGCTTCAGAAACTTGCCTAAATTCATCAAGTTAGAAAGAAGCAAAGCCAAGATCTGACCCACGCAGCTCTGGAGTCCAGCTCCTAACTCCACTCCAGGCGCCAATCTGTCCCAGCATTGTCAGCACACGAGTGGCTTCAATAGCTACCAGTGCATTGATCTCAGGGTCTGTCTCCGTGACTTTGAGCCCCCCTCAGCTGCACCGCTTTTCTCAGAGCCTCAGGCTCAGAGGAGCTCCAGACTCTGGGACCAGATCGGATTAAAGGATTACTTGTTTCAGTCAGAAATGTACGTGCCCCCACCCCATCCCACGTCCCTATGGCCCCTGCCCCCACTTCCTCTGGGCCCCAAAGCGAAGCTGGCGGGCGTCCTGGGTTTGAGGTGGGGTGGCACTGGTGGCAGCCTAGAGGGCACATTCCAGTCTCTTACAGAATCTAGAAAAGTAGGGGAGGGGCTTGAGGTCTGAGGTTGCCTTAGGGGTGGGCCAGGCGGCGGAGGGGGGCGGGGGGGGGGGAGGGGGATGGGGGCGGGGGAAGGGTCGTTGGAGCCCGGAAGGGTTCCCACTCACTTCTCTTCCACCAGTTGCTTCTGATATTCCTCGTACTCCTCTCGGCTCATGCCCTGCGCTTCAGCCGCAGACTTGTTCCCGTCCCCCTTGTCCTCGCCGCCCCCCAGGCTCCCAGTGAGATTCTTCAGCTGGCTGCCCACCATGGTCTTCACCATGAACGCCATGGTCTTCACTGGCCCGGGCACCGGGAGCCGATTACCACGCGCCAGGCACTAGGCACGTCCGCGCCTACTTCAGCACTAGGTCTCGCGGACAGCTCCCGCCGCGGGCCAGCACCCCACGCTCTGCGGCGCCCGCTGTCCTCCCCTGCCCGGGCCCGCCCCCACCTCCTAAACCCCTCCTCACCGGGGGCGGGGGGCATTCACGGGGCTGAGGAGGCTGTACCACGTGCCGGCTCCGCACTCCCGCCTCCCCCACGTGCCTCCTTCAACGCCAAGCTCTGCCGGGCACTGCTGACAACGGATTAGGGCCTTAGGGGGTGGGGTCGCTCCAGAGTGGAATAGGCTGCGCTGATACGCACCCGGGAACTCTGCCACTCCCTCCTCACGCCGATTGCTGATAGCCAGGATTTCAGCTAGGAGTTGAGAGTAACAGCGAGGGGCAAAGACCCAGCCCTAGGCCCTACCCCATTCTTCTCTCCTACCTGCTGTCCCAGCAGCTGTGAAAAAGAGCTTGACGCTAGAAAAGGGAGGGAGACACGGGGGGAGGGGCGTGGTCCCAATGATGGCTCCCTGGGTTGCCTCCGAGTTCTCAATCCTGCCTGCCCTGCAGCTGTAAGCGGGGCAGGGCACCTGGAGACACCCCTCCTTGTTCTGGTGAATTTTGGAACAGAATTATACAGTGGGACTCCTCCCTCCATAGTCCAGGGCTCAAGGTCTGTGCAATATTGCATCTTTTGGCGGTCATGCCACCCCTTGGCCTCCTTGCATGCTTGAAGCCCACTCCCAGCTACCTCTCCAGAAGAGGTAAAAGCCTGCAGAGAGATCAAGGCAATCTTGGAAGGTAAATAAGCATATCAAAGCATGGGGAGAGGGAAATCACTTTAATAAGGTTGGCGCTCCCCCAAAGCTGAGGTAGGAGCTGGGCACCCAGAGGGAGAGGGTACTGGCCTAGCCCTCCACCTCCCAGACACCATCCACTTCCCAGTGACGAAAAGTAGACACTCCTTCAGGGCTTCGAGGTAGGTCATGCATGCATGCTGGGGGAGAGGGGCTGCCTCCTCAGACCCCACAGGGCCCTAGGGGTGCATGGTGCAGGGCTCAGGGGAAGGCTGCCTGTGCGCAAATAGTCCTGAAGGCTCTTGTCCAGCTCTTGCTTGCTGCCAGGGAGAGAAGATGGTTACGTGGGCCTCTGCTTCTCTGGGCCTTTGAGACAGGGCTCCCTACACTTCCTCCACGCACTGCACAGCCTCCCCCGCTCTGGGGTCTTCTACGGCTCCCTTGGCCTGCCCCATCAGGACCACACTTTCCCCCTGGCATTCAAGGTCTATCCAGGTGGCTCCAGCCTCACGGCCACCATTGTACTCTTATGTTACACATAAGCCTGTCATCATTCCACCTCGTACCTTTGCTGTTCTCCTCACGTGGAGGTCGTCCCTTTCCTCCTCTGCTTTCAAAGCTCAACACACGTCCCTGCTCCTCCAGGACCACCGTGGCCCACAGTGCTTCCCCTTGTCTTGAAACTCCATCACAAGCACTGCCAGTCCCACTTCTGAGCTCGTTAGCACACCCTAGGTCTCTAAGTGTGTCACACATTCAACAAACACCCACCAAGCAGAAAGGGACCTCTTCCTAACCTCTGTGATTCTCTTTGCCCATTTTCACAAAGTGGTCCCACCCTTTGCTCTGACAGTATTGAACTTGCCACTTTTTCTCCAACACACTGTGTTTCTTTCATGCTTCCATGCCTTTTCTCACGCTCTTCCCTCTGCATTTATGCCTTTGCTTATCTTGTCAGGTTGGAAAACTAGATGCCTTGATGACCCCTATCAAATGTCCCTTCCAGGTCGATTCCATGACCTCCCCAAGCTGGGGCTAGTGCTTTTTCCTGTATTCTTATAGACTCTGAGCTTCCTGCCACCCTGGTACTGACCACATAGGGTGTGACTATTAGGTACTTGTCAGTTTCTCACACTCAAGAGTGAGTTCTGTGAAGGCAAGACTCAGCTAGGACCAACGGCTGAGTGCCTATTGAAAAAGATGGGTCCTAGTCTGGGCACTGCTCATTGCCAGCTGGGGGACCAGGCAGGTCCTGGGCCTCAGTGCCCTCTCTCTCAAATCAAATGGCTATGTCCCAGAACTGAGCCAGGTAGGTGTAGAAAGTCCTGCCTGTGGGAAGGCCCACCTGAAGTGCATATAGCAGAAGAAGCCCACAGTCTGGATGAAGAGGAAGACCAGGAAGAGGTGGGGCTGCAGACATGAGAAGGCCCCTGGGGGCTGGCCAGGGGGGCGGGCGTCCTTGGCTGCCACTTTCTAAAAGGGAAAGTTGTAAGTTCCTGGATCAGCTTCCTGCCCAGAAGCAGGGGGGTGACCTGGAATCTGGGCCACTGTGGGCTCTGTTTCCCTCTCCCAGGCTTGGGGCACCGTTGTTCTCATCCAGGGGACTTGGAGAGGGGGCAGAGTACAAAGCAGCCCCTCCCCAGCACCCACGGCTCCATCTGGGGAATAGCTGGGAAGGCCTGGGGCCCGGAATCATCAGGGGGTTGAAGGTTCTTGAGGCGAGAAGGAGAAACAGAGCAAAAGACAGGGTAATGGTGAAGGCAAGGAAAAGAACAAGACAGGGCAGGGGTGTGGGGGAGAGCAGGCTGTCCTGAGTGATCTTGGTCACAGCCCACTCCCGTTTCTCTTCTAGTCATTCAGGGAGTGACCAAGTGATCTCCAGGGCCCCGCTGGCACTGGGAGTCTGCGGGACTCTCCGGAGAGCAGAGAGAAGATGAGAGCTGTGTCCCTGTATGTGCATACACACAGGTACAGACAGGTGTGCCTGTCAGGGGTCCCAAGGCGGGAGGGCCTGGGGCTACAGAAGTGTTGGAAGAAGGGGGCTGAGCCCCACGGTGCACCATCCTTCCGCCTCACCTCCAGGCCCCGAAGGTCCTTCTGCAGGAGGCTCAGGATCTGGGCCAGCTCTGAGAAATGATGCTTGATGCCCACGGGCAAGTAGAAGACGTGGGCTCTTGAGGCCATGTGAGCAGCCGCATCCCTGGTGGGGAACGGAAACCAAGGGAGAGGACTCATCATCCCTTCTGGTTGCTCTCAAACCCTTTAACTGTTTCTTATCATCCCTGGCAGTAGCACCTGGGTGGATAACAGGCACCATCCATAGAGCCCCTTCTTGGGGGCTATTCTTACCCCAGTCCTTCTTTCTAGACTCTGAGACAGCTTTAGCTCAGAGAAGGGTGTCCCTAAAGCCCCAGGCTCCCTGGGCTCTGCCTTCCATCCCCAGCATTCAGGGGATTTAGCTCTCCTCCCTCATCCCACCTTCCCACCCCCAGCCACAGCATCTAGCCTGAGGTCTCCCACTTCCCCCCATCAAGATGACCCCCTGCCCCCAGGGCTCTATGCTGGGGGCAAAAGGAAGTCAGGGACCCCCTACCACCACTAGGCCTGATCTTGGTTGTGCTCCCTCCAAGAACCCCCTCAAAATGTCCTCTCCTTCCAGGAGCTGTTCCTGAGAAGGGCTCAGATTTCCTGGGGTGGGAATGTTGGGTGGGGGCCCTCCCAGGGACAGTTGCTTTTAAACTAGGACTTTCAAAACTTTAAACTTGATTGAATTTAAACAATTAAATTCAGATCAACTCAATAAACCTAACCGCCCCCAGCCCCTCCCTATGTGCCAGGCTTTGTGCTGGTTGCTCAGGAAAGGATGAAAGTAATCAAGGTCTAATAGAGGAACTCCAGGCAGAGAAGCAAGTTGGTGGAGTAGGGCTTTTCTTCTCCCTATAACCCCTTCTCACCCTGTGCCCTTACCTCATCTCTTGCAGGTCCTGGAGCAGAGTCTGCTGTCCACAGAGCAGGGTGCTGACCTTGGCAGAATCCTGCAAGAAAGCCAGCCTCTTTTTTCTTTTTAAGGAGGGCACAGCTCACCGTGGCCCATGTGGGGATTGAACTGGCAACCTTGGTGTTATCAGCACCACGCTCTAACCAGCTGAGCTGACTGACCGCCCCCAAGCCAGCGTCTTCTCTAGGGCCTAGGCTTTGGCCTCTCTTCTCAGAGTCCTCCTTCCCAGGGTACTGCAGCCCTGCCTGTTCCTTCTAGAGGCCTTACTTACCAGATGACCTGGCCTTCCTCATTATGGAGTTTATCTGAGCCTGGTCCATCTCAGCTTCTGGATTCCCCCTCCTCTCAAACCCTCTCCTTGAGGGAGGTTTCCCCACCACAGTGGCCACTCCTGGACTTTCTCAGAAGCCCTCCACTTTCTAGAAGTGTTTCCGCCCCTGAAGGAGGCACGGACGTGGTCCAGTCCCCTCCGCCCCCCTTCCCCAGGGCACAGTGCCCATCGTCTCCCAGTGAGTGGGCCCCAGTGTTGCTGAGACCTGGAGAGGTGGCCGTCCCTCTCTGGGGTGGATAGAATCTGGCAGGAGGAGTCCTGGGCATGGAGGGAGGGTCAGAGGGGCCTCGCCTTGGAGTGTGGCATGCCTGCTCTCTTCCCCACTGCAGCAGCCCAGCCTCAGCTGCTCTGACCTTAGGAAACAAGATTCAAACCTCGAGCCGCCAGAGCCCAGTGAAGCGCACAAGAGCCGCTGGCCTCTTCTGCCCAGCATCTAACATGGTGACTGAGTTCGACTCAGGCCCCAGGCTGGGCGTGCCGTGGGGCCCGACTTCCTGGGGAGAAGCCAGGATGGCAGTGGAGAGGAAATGACGATTCTGGTGCATCTGAGCATTAACAAGCCGTATGGGAATCAAGTCACATGTGGAGCTACATGCACCCAGTCTATTTTTGTCACTTGTCTACAGACCCATGTCCAAATACCTGGCGTCTCCTCTCACAGCACAGCGGGTGGCTCCTTGGGCAGACCTAGCTTCCTGAACACCCTCCTGTCCGGCAGGTCCAACACATCCTGTGACCTGCAGCATTTCACCCCTGCCTTCCTTTCCCTCTAGACGTTGGGGGACAGTAGTTCTGAAGTATAGTGCTTGCTCCCCTTTCTGAGCACAGGGAGCCCACTGGTGCCATGGGACCCCGTGCCTAGGGAGCTCAGCCTTTCCAGGCCTGCATGGATGTTTGAGGGGCCACTCACCCAGGTACCCTCAGGCCCGGCCTTGCCTGGGGACCCCAGCTGCTTCTTCCATTGCCTCTCAGCCTGGGCCAGCTGCTCGGAGAGACCCTGGAGCGCCTGCAGGATCTGTCTGTGTCTGCCCAGTGTCTCCTCCAGGTCAGGGATCCTTTCCCCTAGGGGTTGGGGCAGAGCTGGGCCAGCCAGCCAGTGGGGGTGGGGCAACAGATCCTGTCTATTGGGGGCTTCTTGGAGAGGGATCCAGAAAGGCATGGCTTCTGCCTCCAAGAGTGTCCCCTGGAAAGATGTGTTTAGGTGGCGGGGTGGGGAGAGGACAGAGCAGGGTCTTGCTTAGATATGGCTTCTACCTCCCCATCGGTTAAAGGATGCCTGAATCGAAGGGCAGAGGGTCCTGTGATACTCCAGTGGGCCCCTGCCCCACCTGCCTGCTCCTTGGGCCCCTACCCTCTCCCTGGTCTTTGGAGCTCAGCTTTGGAATCATGTCCTCCCTGGTGCCCAGGTCCAGCTTGGCCCGCAGTCCTTCCAGCTGTCTCGCCAGGCGGAGCTGCTCCATCTCCAGGAAGGGATGTGGGGGAGCCTGGAGGAGGAAGACAAAAACTAGGGCCTGAAACCTGTGAGAGATCCAGGGGTGAGAGGGTCACACAGGGCCCACCACAAGCCCAGTCCCTCTCCCTGGCCAAATGTTCACCCCAGCCGAGGAAGAGCCCTGGTTCCGCCTCAGCTCAGCTGCCAGACCCTGTGTTTCTGGGCCTATGAGCCTTGCTCCACTGCCAGTCCCCACACCCTTCCATCCCGCTGGGGCCTAGACCCCAGCAGCTCTCTCAGGCCTCAGGCCTTTGGTCACGCCCATCATGCTCTCAGCTAACTGCCTCTGTTCCTTCCAGCTTGTCTACTGTCCTGGTTGGTTAGGACCCCCTTGTCTGTGTGCCCACGGTCCCCAGCCAGCCCGGGAGGTCCTTGAGGACAAGCCCTGGCTCTGGGTCCCCTTTGCCCCCAGCACGGCCCAGCACAAGGCCTGGCCTGAGCAGAGCTCAGAGAGCAGGTAGAGATAATGGCTGGAATGGCAGGTCCGAAGGCACCATGACATGAGCAGAAGCATCTGGGGGAGGGGTCCCTGGGCTGGGGGAGTGGGGCCTCTCCCCAGCCTTCCCCCTAGGGGGGCCCAGGGCTGACATCACCTCTGGACCCGGCTCCCTCAGACTGTATGTCAGGAAGGACAAGACATCATGGTCATCTGGAAAGGGGGTTAGAGAAGAGAAGGTAGGACCTGCCACCCCAGCAGCCAGCTCACTCACTCAGCCCTCACCCACCCCCAGGCTCCAATCTATTCCAGGCAAGCAAAGAGATCTGGGTGACCTTGGGCAACTCTGATGCTTATCTTGTTTACTTCATAGGAAAGGTGTGAGGGCCAGACAAGCAGATGGGTGGGCTGTGACCCCCCCCCCCATTCAGCCAGAGGTGGGCCCCCAGTGAGTAGGAAAATTGGACAGTCCTGGGCTAGAGCCGTGGAAGCAGACTGAGCATGGCTGCTACTGGCAAACGCCGCTCTGTGGTGGCCATCTCCTCAGCATGGCTCTGACCATGTCACTCTCCTCCTCAGAAACCTTCCATGACTCCCCAGTGCCCAGTCTAAAGATCGAAGTCTCGGCATTCATGGATGCCTTCTGTCTGATTGGACCTCACTTTCCAGCTGTGGGTCCCTCCATGGACTCTGCTTTGCCCCATTTCCCTAAATGTCCTGCATGGCTGCCCCTCTGCCACTTGTCCCACAGCTCCCAGCCAGGGGCACTTATGGGCCCAAAACTTCTTGTGTTTTACCCTAGTTGAGACTTTCAACAACTCTTGCCAGGAAGATGGGAGAAGATTTGTGACTTGCCCAGGTCACATGGTGAGAAAGTGGCTGTCCCCAAACCCAGTGCTCCTTAGAAGGCGTGCCCAGGATGATTCATTAGGCACCATTCCTCTGCTCTTACCTGTCCTCAGGCCCTCACCTGCCAGCGTGCTGGTGGCTGCTGAGACCCCAAAAAAACCTCCAGGGGCCAAAAGCAGAGGCCCCACCTCGACGCACACTTCATCTGGGTCGTTGGGCGTGAGGCCGCTGTTCAAGGACACCTGAAGGGCACAGGGGAGAGAGCCCCTTGCAGATGGAGTCCCCCTTCTCCCCTGTGCCCAGCAGGGGGTTTAACTCTCTGGCTGCCCTGGCCCTAAAGGGGGTCAGGCAGTCACAGGGCTTGGTGGCAGAATGTCATGGAGAGCTTGGCACACCTAGCCTCACACGTATGTGCTCTGGGTCATTCAAGAGTCTGTAGGGAGGAGGACCAGTGTATGCGTTCCCCATGTGTGCCAGGGACCCTGTGTGCTGGCACAGGCCGGAGTCTGTTGGGGTCGTGGGCCACAGATCACACAGCCTTTCTCAGCTCGAGCCTGTAATCTGCACACCCCACCGGGAGGACCCCCAAAAGCAGGAGTGTTCACTCACGTGTAGCCTCTGTCCCCAGTAGGTGATCCGCACTCTGAAGGGGTAGGGCCGGTTCCGAAAGTCCCGGTAGCAAGAGCCCAGCACCCGGCTGGCTCCATCCCTGTGGGGACTTGGAATCCAGCCAGGCCACACAGGACCCAAGGCCTGGCCAGTGGGGCAGTCCCACAGGCCGTTCTGCCCAGACCTGCCGCGCCATATCCCCCAACTGGGTGACTGCTGTGGGACATGTCCCTGTGTCTAGCTTAGCAGAAGAGAGAGGGGCAGGAGAACAGGCCGTGCCTGGAGGAGTTGGGGACTTGTGGTTTACAGAAGGGGCCAAGGGCCTCTCCGTGACTTTTCTTCCCTAGGGGGACAGAGCCTGGACCCGCAGTGGGATTCCAGCCCTCAATCCCCAGGCCTACCACCTTCTCCCGCTGCCCCACCCTCCTTCCCGTGCCCTTAAACTCCAAGTTCCCCTGCGCCTCTGGGTAAGGCCTCTCTTTCCTGTCCCTCTGCCAAGCTTGGCCCGCAGTAGGACAGACTCAGGTCGACAGCACAAGATGAGTCCTAATAGCTAAGGTGCCGGCCCTGCAGGACAGAGCAGCAGGCTCTGGGGAGTTAGGGGCAGGTGCTGAGCCGAGAGGTCTGTAGTTTCTCTGGGCACATGGACACAGACGCTCCTCACAGCGCCTGCCACAGCGCCTGCCCCTGCTCCATTCAACTCAGAGGGAGATGGCACGGAGCAGGGAGAAGGCACCTGTGTGTGCCTCCTAGCTGTGACCTTGGGCGTTACCTCAGCTTCCAAACTTCCAGTCCCCCATCTTTAATGTGAGGACAATAATTGAAAGCACCTCATAACGTTGTTATGAGAGTGACTGAGACCATGAATCCAAGTGCTTGGTGCTGCCGCGCACACGGCAAGCTCCACCTCGTAGTGTTAGCAATTATGCTCGTTGTTACGAGCTAAGTTGTTTGCTGACACTGATGGACTGGCTTAGCTACTGAGGAGGGAGCCAGGCTGCAGGGGGGGAAGCCACGTCATCTGGGAGAAAGCGAAGGGCGCTGGCAGGCAGGCAGCTGGCACAGGGGAAGGACATGGCCCCTTCACAGGCAATTCTGGCCTCAGATTTCAGCTCTGTACACAGCTGTGTAACCTCAGGCAAGTACTTCACCTCTCTGGGCCTCCATGTCTTCCCCTGTCATTGGAGACTAATAATCCCCATTTCTCAAGAATGTTGGGGAACAGACAAGATGATGTGTGTGCAAACACCCAGCACGGGCTTCACCTGCGTCACTTTACTATGCCCACTAATTTGAGGCTCTTGGGCTGAATGACTGGGGGAGTCAGTGGGGCAGTTCCCAGGAAGAGCAAGCAAACTCTGGTCCTGGGCCCAGAGGAGGGGCAGCCGGGACTGAGCGGGAGGGAGCCCAGGGCGGCAGGGAGGGCACAGCCCTGGGAGGGGTGGGCTTCCTGTGAGAGGCGCGGGCAGGGACACGAGTGGGTAGTATGAGAACAGCGCAGGAATGGGGGTCGGTGTCAGTCCCACGGGCCCTTACCGAAGCGGCTCGGAGTGGGTGTGCCCGTCACTGGCCAGCACATGGACGGCAGGGCTGCTCTACATGGGACGGGACAGGCAGCCTGAGTGTGCGCAGGGAGCGGCGTGAGGGTGCGGGCGGGAAGGAGGCTGAGGGTGATGGTGTGGGGAGGAGACCACTGCTCACCTGGGTATTTTGGGCTGAGGAGTCAAAGAGGATCCCAACGCCGTCCCCCGAGGCCAGACCGCCCAGGACAGAGCCGACTTCACCCCTGCCCTGGGTGTACCACACAGCCTGCGGGACCTCAGCTACTCAGCTCCTCTGCAGGACACTGCAACCCGGGCTCACCGGCCGCCTCCCTGCTGCACCCCCTCTTCCGGGCCTTGGCAGAGGCCACTCACCAGGCCCTGGGCTCCCTGGCGCCCCAGACCGGTCACCCTCATCTGCATCTCCACCTCCCAGCCAGAGAAGAGGACAGGGGCCCGGCTCCACACAGCGCCGCTTCGGTTCCGCATGGATGGGGCCAACCGCACTTCCTCCAGGCCCAGGATGGCGTCTGTGGACCAGGCAGCTCAGGGCCTGCGCGCCACCTTCCCCTTTGCCCCATTAGTCTCCCTCATTGGCCTGGCTTGGCTCTGGGAGGAGGAAGCAGGTAATATCAAGGCCTGCCATTAAATACCAGGCCAGCTGGTCAGATGGAGGAATCCACTGAAGAAGTGGGCACTGGAACCACCCAAACTGGGCACCTTTGCCAGGGGAGGGCAATAAATGCCAGACCCATATAAGAGCAGCCTGCCCGCACCCTCACTGGGGCCTCACAGGTCTGTGAAGACTGCTTTGTACCAGACCCCCGCTGACAGAGGAGGAAACGGAGGCTCAGAAAAGTTAAGGAACTAAGGGGATTGGAACTCTGCTCCACCTAACTCCAAAGTACAAGCTTCTTTCACCAGGAGAGAGCTTGAGACCAAGCCTTTCTTTCTGAGACGAGGAAACTGAGGCCCTGTGAGGGAAAAGGACATGCCTGAGACACAGCACATAGCAGCGCCTTTGAGAGAATAATGACTGGAGGGCTCCAGTGTTCCAAAATGAGGCTTGGGGCTTCCTGGTCAGGGGGCTAGAGGGCACTCCAAAATGAGGAAAGTGTGAAAGCAAAGGTGGAACTAGCCTGCAGGACTGGGAGGAAAGGGTGAAGGATGGAGCACGCGTGCGTGCGTGTGTGTGTGTGTGTGTGTGTGTATTACCACTGGTGGAGATGGGGGGGGACGAAGAGGAGAGAGGAGAAAAACTGAGGCAGGCTTGGCAGGAACCAGAGGGAGGGAGATCAGAGACCCCACCCCAGCTGGCTCCCTACCCCTTTGACCTGCCAGCCTGGAACCTGGCCCAGGGCCTAGTCCCTTGTCCCTGCCAGGACTTTCCATGTACTGCTATTCCAGCCTGTTTACTCAGCAAAGGTCAGGGCTGGGGGGTGGCCCAGGCTAGGAGACTGGAAGGCCAGAAGTCCTGGGGGCCCTTGGAAGTCACCAGTGCCTCTGAAGTGACTGGCAGGAGGCAAGGATCGCCCACTGTCTACTACACTGGTGCCTTCAGCCTTATATGGCTTGTTCATGGGACCTCGCCCCAGACTGTGGGCGCCTTAAGCCCTGTGTCTCTGGGATGGCCGCAGGGGGAACGGGGGAGGGAGTCTAATAAAAGGATGGATGAATGAATGAACAATGAACATATCACTGGGTGATCCAGAGCCTCTGCCTCTGCTGCCCCACATGGTCTGTGACACCTCCGATTTGGCCCAGAACAGTCAGTATGGTACAGGCCCTGCCACCCCAGTGCTGACGCGGCCTGACATGCTGCTGTGAGAAACAGCCCCTCCTTTGTTTACTTCCTGTGCCTCTGAGGACTAGGCCAGGACCCGTGATAGGACCTGTCATCTTAAAGGGATATTTGTTCTGGTCTCAGTAGCTCTGTTTCTCAGAACTTCCATCTCATGGACACAGAAATACACAATGGATCTGCTTTCTATCTTGGCTTTGCTGCTAGGAGGCTCTGAACAAGATCCATAGCCCAGCTCTGAAGGGTGGGCAGGCCTCACAGCATATGTTTTGGCAACAGGCCACATTCCTGGACTCATTTCATGCCCCGACCCCAAGCCTCATTCTTCTTGCTCACTCTTCATTTAAGTTCTGCTCTATTGCATAGGTCCTTGTAAGTCTTCAACAATCATTTTTGAAATAAAATTGGGTAGAAGACAGTCTCTTTGTAGGTCCCGGTTTGGAAGGCCCTGAACACAGACGTGTGGGCTATGATGCCCTCGTGCCTGCTTCTACCCAGCACACGTACAGGGCATGGCTAGGGTACCCCTCCAGGCAGCCCGCACCCCGCCCCTTCTCATGGATAGCCACAACCTGACACGATGGAGCCAGAGAGTGGAGGTTTATGCTGGCCCAGGTTGCCCTATGCGTGTGTCTGGCACTCAGCATGTGAGCCTGTGTGTGTGTGTGTTCACAGGTCCAAGAGGCAGGGATGGGGGGTGAGAGCATCCTCTGAGGAGAGGCAGAAGAAGAGAAGAGAAAAGCCTTAAGGCAGAGAGGAGAAACTGCAGCTGGTGGATAGGGCTGGGATGTGGTGTGTAGAACAGGAGACAAGCCTTGGAGGGATCCTGGGCCCCCGGCACTGCCTGCCCCAGGCCTGGACCCATCTTCGGCAGGGGCTGGCCCACCCCCCACCAAGTCACAGCCACCCTGAGTGGTCAGCTGCTCCAGCACACTGAGGAAACCTGGGCATGCTCGGTCCCCACCTTACCCCTCACCTCCATGATGGCTCCAGAAGGGTATTCCAGCCCCAGGCAATGCCAGCCTTGGTCCTTTGAAACTGAGCTTGTACTCAAATCTTCGCTGAGGAAGACGGCCCCCGTCAGGGCTGTCGGGGGCCAGGAGCAGGAGGAGAAGGCAGAGCAAGGGAGTAGGGCCACAAACCACAGGCATTGTGAAAGGATATAATGTCCCTGCCCAGGGTGGATCCCTAGCTGGGTGGCCAGGGAGGGGCTCCAGGGAAGGGCCAGGTGGGGAGGAGCGGGGGACTGGCTAGGAGTTGGTTTCTGGCACTGACTTCTCCCTCCTTCCCCACACAGACATCCTGTTCCTTCCAGGCCTGTCCTCAGGCCACACCCCTCCCTTACCTCTAGCCTGACCAGCTGAATCCCTGACCCCTGACACTTGTCTCACCTGAGCTCTGCCCACACTCCTGGGTTCAGGCCACCTTTCCACCTTCCCTCAGCTCCAGCAGCTGAGCAGCCTCAGGGATCACAGGGACAGGCTACCCTTCAGTCACCCTGGCCTCTCCTCTGGGCTTGGGACAGACTTCCACACGCTGCCTTTGTCCTGCAGACAGGTGTCCTGGCAGTCTGGCCACCACCCGCCCCGTCCTCCCGGTCCTGCTTGCTCCCCTGTAATGCTCAGCTCTCCCATATTCCCAAAGGCGCAGGCCGCCAAACAGCCTGGTTTCCTCAACAAATAAACTACATGAAAAACTGAAAGAGAGCAAACAAATGCAGTGTGTGAGCCTTGTTTGGAGCTTAATTTTAACCAACCAACTGTGGGAAAAAGTGAGACAATTGGGGAAATTTGAACAATGGGTGTCTGATTAAATTAAGGAATTATTTAAAAAATTTTTAGTAGTAATGTATTGTGATTATATTTCTAAAAAGTCTTGTGTCTTTTGGAGAAATGTGTTAAAGCTCTGGAGTAGCTGCTATAATGTCTCACATCTGTTCCAAATCCCCCAGACTTGGTGGCACAGCACTGGCCTTGAGTTGATAACTGTTCAAGTAGGATGGTGGGGGCATGGGGGTTCATTGTATTCGTCTCTCTACTTTTATATGTTTCATAATTTCCAAAATAAGCACATTTAAAAAAAATAAGTCATCTTATATTTCAAATATTTTCATCCAAATGTTGGTTTTCCAGAGTGGCTGGCTCATCTGCCAAGGATTCTAGATGCATGAAGTTTGCTAATCTTTGTAAGTTCCCAGTAGGGTTCAGTTACAGAAGCTCTGCAAGTTAATTAAATCAAGGCTGTAAATGGAAACTTCTAGGGCATGCTGAAGGAAAATGCTCATTTCTCCACACTGAGCCCTCAGCCACCTCCACCCGCTTTCCTGGCACTTTCCCAGCCGCATTGTGGAAACGGGGGCCCCATCCCGGCCCTGCCCCTTGAACTTCCCGGCTCCTGGCCCTGCCAGCACGTGCAAGGCCTGACCATGACCCGTTCTCTGTGCTGAGTGGACACTTCTTTTTTTCTTTCAAGGAGGGCCCAGCTCACAGTGGCCCATGAGGGGATTGAACTGGCAACCTTGGTGTTATTAGCACCGCGCTCTGACCAACTGAGCTACCCGGCCACCCAAGTGGACACTTAACCCAGTCTCTGCGATGTGAAACGCCATGGACATCCCCTGCCCCCACTGCCCCATGCTGAGCACCCCCCAGGGCTCACTTGCTTCTTCCTGCCCCCCCACTGCTTGCTGCTCCCTTGACACTGCTCTCTCTCCCCAGCCCTTACACTGGGCTCCATACACTGCATCTCCCCCACTCACCACCTACTCCCTGGCCAAGCTCATCCATGCCTGTGGCTTCAAGCACCTCTGCTGTGGCCACGATCCCCAAAGCTCTACTTCCAGCCCATCTTCTCCCCAGAGCTGCAGGCTCGAATGAACATCCAACTCCTCAGGGAACAGCTCTGTTCAGATGTCACACAGGCCCCCAGGTGACATGTCCAAACCAAACTCCTCTTCTCCAACACCTGGCCCATCGTCGTCCAGGGTTGGGGGCTCATGCATGGTACCCCCATTTTACTGAGCCAGAGACTGGAATCCCCCAGATCCCTTCTGTCTCATCCTCTCATCGGCCATCAGCAAGCTCTTCAATCTGCTCTTGCCCTCTCATATTGTGGTACCCATTCTCTCCAAGCCTCAGTTTCCTCGCCTGTAAAATGGGGATAATAATAGTGTATATCTCCAAGAGTTGTTTGGAGGGTTAATGAGGTAACACACCTATTGTGCTTAGAACAGGGCCCAGCAGACAACGAGTGCTCAGCAAGACATCAGCTGTGTTTACCTTCCTCTCCACCTCCTACCGGCTTTGGCTTCACCAGCCCAGGCCACTGTCAATCACCGCCTGGCCACTGCAGCCTTCCCACCGTCTCCCCGTTTCCACTTGGGACACCTCCTCACCTCCCAGGCCAGATTGTAGTCAGGAGGATCTTTCTAAAATGCAGATCTGACCCCGTGATTTCTCTGTCCTAAACCCTTCCATCGCTCCTGGTCATCTTTGCATAAAGTGAAACTATTTGTGGGGCCTGCAAAGCCAGGTAGGTCTGGGCCCTGCTTTCTCTGCAGCCTTACTTGCTCCCAAACCGCGCCACTGGAACCTTCGCCCCAGCCACTTATGCACCTCACCACCTTTGCCGGGCAGTACCCTTCCTTTGCCAGAACACCTTGCTCTCTGCCGCTACCTGTCCTACAAGCGTCTGAGAAGCTGCCCTGCCCCCCATCTCCTCTATCTCACTGCTTCTGTGTGGGCAATGGGAGATGCCCACCAGATTCTGGGCACCAAGTTGAGTTCTGAGTGGGATCCCATCAGTCCATGAGCTCCTTGAGTCCGTGAGTCCTATGTCTTGTTCATCTGTGATGAGCCAGTGGCCAGCGCAGAACAGAACGGAAAGATGAGAAAAGAAAGAGGGGAAGACAAAGAAAGAAAGTATAAATCAAGTGAGAGGAAAGGGAGTAATGACAAGGAAGCTAACATGCCACCAGGTGGGAAGAATAGTCACGTCCAGGCCCCAGGCCTGCATTCCCGTAGGGCCCCATCAGCGGGACCCTGTTTCTCGTTCCACATTGTCGCACCTGCTCCAGTTCCGTTATGGTGCCTGCCTGGCCCCTCCATGGCCCATGGCCACCAGACCATTGTCTGTCTCTGAACCGAGCCGGCTTGGCCCAGCTAGTAAGAGCCCATGGTGCTGCCTTTAGTGAAGAGAAGACCACTGGGTCAGCAACAGTCAGGTTCGAGCTCCCAGCCACTGCGGCCTCAGCCGACGCTGGACAGTCACCAGGCACGGCTGCCTGGCTCTGCAGGACAGTCCCTCTCCTATCGCAGGCCCGTTCCAGCTCACCCCCCCTTGCTCTAAGAAAGGCTCCACCTTCTCTTGCTCCCTTCCCCTCCCCTCTCTTTTTCTGCCTCCCTCAGTCCTTCCCTTAGGCAGTCAGATTTGCTCAAGCTTCTGCCCTCTTAATTCTCTACCTCTCGTCCTCCCCATTACAGCTTAATTTCTGTGTGGAACTTTCTGCATGGCCCTCCATTGTCATCTAGAATCTGTTCACACCAAACCCAGGTCCTGCCGATGTCGCCAGTGACCTCCTCCTGGCTAGCACTGATGGGCACTCGGCCTGCCTCATGTGTCTTCTGGGACACGGGGACCTGCTGGCTCGTCTTGGACTCTTCCCTCGGCCTCGTGACAGGGACTCTGTCTCCTCCACACCTGGCCTGGTCAGCCTCCTCTAGACCTTTGAGTGTTGAGAGTGCCCCCAGGCTCGGTCTTGGGTCCCCTTCTCTTATGCATGTCCCCTCCCAAAGTGACCTCCTCCTCGCATGCTTCAGGTTCAAGCCAGACACTGTTAACTCCCATTTCCCTCTCCAGCCTCTGGGGTCCAGCAACTTACTTAACACCTCTTGGTAGGTTCAAAGGCACACTCAAAACTCATCATGCCCTGAACAGAACTTGTTTTCTCAATACGTCTCCTGGTTCCCGGCTCAGACGGTCCCCTGCCCCTGCTCGCCCACATCCATTCTGCTGGAGTCAGGCGTTGCTATGGCTCCTCTCTCCTTCACCTTGTCCTGACTTATTACCAATCTTACCTCCCTCTGGAGTCTGTCCACTCCCACCATCCTCTCCCATGGATCAGTCCTCACTGTGCTTCCTTCAGACTTTCTCCACCAGCAGCTAGGGTGATCATTTCAAAAATACATTATCTGACATGTCACCCTCCTGCTCAGAACCTGTTGCTCGCTCCCCCTCTTCTTGGAGACCCTGGAACAAGCTGCCCACCTCCAGTCTCAGCATCTGTTCCAGGAATGCTGCTACCTAACCCCCCCAACCCCTCACCTGTTCATTCTTCCAATCTCAGCTTACATGCTGCCTCTTCCCGGAAGCCCTCCCTGATCTATAGATAAGATCTGATTCCCCTGGTATGTTTCTTCCTTAGCACTTATCAGTTTGTAATTAACTGTCTGTGATTGTCTTCCTGTGATCTCCACAGGGTCCATTGCTCACTACTGAACACCACTCCTAGCACACTTCAGGTATTCAAATATTTTGTTGTTGAACAAATGGCCTAATTTTAGAAAAACGCACCTGGCAGTGTGCAGAGGACAGATTGGGGGAGGTAAGGAGGCTGCCGCACTGGGCTGGGGTTGGGGTGGGATGGGAGATGGTGCTGGGCCACAGTGCAGGCTCCAGGCACACTGCAAAGCCGGGATTTCAGCCCTGGGGTTCAGGCCCTGCGGGCTAGGGCAGGAGGGGACAGAGCCCCAACTGGACAAGAGAACCCCCAACTGCACTGAGCACTGCCCTGGGGAACCTGAGCGGGAGACAATGCCATGGCTGGTCCTCCTTCTCCATCTGTGCCCTCCTAGAGCCCCCCTCCCTTACGCCCTCAGGCACAAGGCTGGGCATGTGGTGGAGGTGGCGATGGGGTAGTTCCTTCATCTCCGGTGAACCGTGCGCAGCAGCAGCTCAGAGCCTCCTTCTCCTCTCCCTCCAGGGTCAACATCCTCTCTGAGGCATGAGATACTTATGTTGCCTCCTACCAGGGGACCCCCATCTCCATCCTGTCAGGCCTGGCTTTCTCCCCTCCTTGTACGGATGGCTTGAACAACACAGCAGGGAGAGGCAGCGGCGCCCCCAGGCAGTACCCTGTGGATGGGGCCCCAGGGCCAAGCCTGGGCTGCAGCAGGGCAGTGGGGGACGGCAGGCGGTGAGAGCCCCCCCCACGGCAGACACAGGACACTCGCTCGTGCAGCTGACACAAAGCGGCGGCCACCTCTCCCGGCCGTGCTCCCCACCCGCTCCACTCACAGGGCAAGCGCAGGCCCACTCACAGAGACAGGGGATGGACAGGATGGCACAGGGATGGGGGCGGGGGACAGGCAGGCTCGGCGGAGGAAGCGCCGAGGCCGGGCAGCGGTGTCCTATGGAGTGGTTTATTACGATTCCATCTGGAAGGCAGGCGGCAGCACACGAGCTCCAAGCCCCTGACACGTCCGCCTCGGGCGCATGCAAACAGTGCAACATGGTCAAGCGCAAACACGGGGCGACCGAGGCGACACGGAACACGGAATGGGGAACAAGGCTGGGCCCTGGTCCCTGGAGAGGGGCCTGGTCTCCCCAACCCTGCAGGGCAGGACAGGAAAAATAAGATTCGTACTTCTTGTAAAATGCCCATTTGCTGGGTACTTTCTTTCTCCTTATCTTGAAAAACAATAAAAAATAAACACACAGAAAAAAATCTCAAAAAAAGGAAAGGAATAAAACTCTAGGAAGGTGAGAGAGGGGAGGCCAGGAGAAACCCGGCTGTGGTGGGGCGTCTGCCTCCCGCTCCTCGGCCTCTTCCCTCCGCGGAGGGGCTCCCCACACCCCACAGGGGGGTCCATGAGAGAAGGTGCCAGGCCTAGGCGGAGTCCCTGGGGGCCAGAGGGGCGCAGACTGGGACACAGGAAAGAGGCCCACTGGGCTCAGTCAGGCTTGGGCCCAGCAAGTGGGGCATGAGGGCCAGTCTGTCCAGGTTCAGTCCCCACAGGCCCAGGGCCTGGGCAAGGCCTGCCGTCACAGGTGCAGCTCATGGCTTTTGATGTGCTCGAGCTGCTCGCGGAGCTGCAGGAAGGAGGGCCGCGCGGTGGCATCCAGCTGCCAGCAGTTCTTCATGACCTCGTAGACTGCAGGCGGGCAGCCGTCGGGGGCATCCATCTTGTAGCCCTTCTCCACCCGAGGGACGACATCCTTCAGGGGCTGCGGGCAGGCGGGGTATGAGTCTGTGCGGGGCCCAATCCCTGGAGCGGACCCCTACTCAGCATCCCTCTTCCGGGGTCCCCTTCAGCTCTGCCTCAGAGAGAGGCCCTGGAGGCCCCCATACCCTGCCAACCACTCCCTCATCCCCAGCCACGCCCCAGCACCCACACTCACAATTCTTGGATAAGGCACTCGCCCAAAGGAGTAGATTTCCCAGAGGAGGATTCCGAAACTCCACACGTCAGACTTGGTGGAGAATTTCTGCCAGGTGGATGGGCAAAGCAGTGTCAGATCCTGGGCATTTGGGGGTGGGGTGACCCGGGACCCCTGTCCACCACTGCGCAGGCTGGGGGAGCCCACCCACCTTCTCTCTCAGGGCCTCGGGGGCTGTCCACTTGACAGGCAGCTTGCCCGTGTCCTGGGTGCTGGAAGCCTCCTTGGTGAGGCCGAAGTCGCTGACCTTCGCCACGTTGTCCTCGGACACCAGCACGTTGCGGGCAGCCAGGTCCCGGTGGACAAAGTTGTTGCCCTCCAGGTATTCCATCGCCTCGCAGACGTCTCTGGGGGCGAGCCAGCCACAGGTCCCCTCAGATGGGGCTCCTATAGCAGGGTGGGCCCCCTCCCCCAGGGGCTGCTTCACTCACAGTGAGAACTTGAGGAGACAGTCTCCGCCCAGCACCGACCGACCCCGTGACCGCAGGTAGTCCACCAGGCTCCCCTGGGGCAGGAGACAGACCCACCGGCCCACAGGTCAGACTTGCCCTCCAGCCCTCAGGAGCAGCGGGCCTGGGGCTGGGGAAAGGGTGACACCCTGGGAGGTGTGAGGAAAGGGGCAGAGCACGGGAGGAGCTGGCACGAATATCAAAGTCTTATGCTGGACACTGTGCTCAGCCATTATCTCTTAATTCTCATCAATCTCCAAGGTAAACTTTGTTAGTATCTCCATTTCACAGATGAAGAAACTGAGGCTTAGAGGTGACACAACTTGTCCAAGGTCATAGTGAATAAGTGATGAGCCAGGACAAAAGCTGAGCCCTGGAGACAAATATCAGTTGGAGGGAGGGGACTGAGAGCAGGGTCCCAGGGTGTGTGTGTGGGGGGGCCTGGGGCAGTCGTGTTTCACTCCAGTGTGGGGGATGGGGCACGGGGCAGGCACGCACCTTGCCCATGTACTCGGTTACGATGTAGAGCCCGCCCTTCTCCTCCACAATCACGCCCAATAGCTGTACCAGGTTGCTATGCCGAAGTTGCCTGGGGCAGGATGGGATGGTCAGAGGCTGCCCAGCCTCTTCATCCCCTCCCTGCGCCAGGGGACCTCCCCACCCACCCCGGCCCAACTCACGTCATGACCGATGCTTCAGCCAGGAAGGCCTGGGCAGTGGCGTCGTTCTTAATGCACTTGACAGCGACTTTGTTCCCTCGGTAATCGCCCAGCATCACATCTGGAAAGAAAGAGTTGGGGGTTGTTCCCGGACTCCCCACAGTTCCTGGGACCCTCGAAGGGCTCCCAGCCCCTCCTGCTCACCTCCAAACTCCCCCTTCCCAATAGTCTGCAGCAGCTTCAGGTCCTTCATATTCAGCGCCCAGCCACCTGGGAGACGGGGAGGGGTGCAGTGAGCGGTGCTGAGGCTGGAGCAGAGTCACAGCAGGGCTCACCTCGGCTGACTGGCCTGTCATGTGTGCAGACCCTTGCAGGTCTCCAGAGCCTCTGGGATGGGGCAATGCCAAGAAGCCTGGGTAGCAGGAGGTGGGCAGGCAAGTGAAGACTGGGGATGGGGTGCCACTCACTGCGGAAGAACTCATCCTGGGCTGCCACTGTGCCCTCCATGACCTTTGGCTTGATGAGTCGAGTGCAGAGGCCATCAGCATCCGAGGTGTAGTGCTGCAGGGGACAGGGCAGGCTCACCAGCCGTTCACACGCACTGCCCAGGTCTGACCACCAGAGGGTGGCAGAGGCTCTCCCCACCCAGCCCTGAGTCCTTTGGGTGAGGGGTGGTCCCTATTTCTGGCAGGGCTGGGGTTAGGGAGGCCAGAGCCTCACACACCTGGCCCACTGCCCACGGCACCCCATACCTAGGTGCTGGACAGACCCGCCATTGTTGCTACCAGCATTCCCAGGCAGAGGGCAAGCCCTGACTCAAGCCAGACACCAGCTGTGCCCAGGACCACCCCTTGCCAGAGGCCAAGCTGGGTTGCAGGGGGAGGGAGCTGAGAGTGGGTGTGGAAAGCATGTGGGAGGCTGCCTGGGGCTACCGGATGCCAGGTGTGGCCTGGCAAGGCCTGGCAGAGCTGGCCTCAAGAGCTGCAGGGCATTAGGGTACGTCCATGCGGGAGCCGGCGCCCGGGGACTCTGGCCATCCAGGTGCAGCTCACGAGGACATGCTTATGTACACGCACTTGTGCAGGCAGTTCTGTGAGTGGCTTGAGGGAAGCTGGTTCTGAGATAAGACAGACTCAAATTCAAGTCCTAGCACCTCAAATTTATAGCTGCGTGGCCTCAGGTGGGGTGCCTTAACGGCTCTGACCCTTCATTTCCTGAAATGGGTAGTGCCCCCCTCTCTGTGAGGGCAGTGTGGGGCCAGAGACCCACCCCGGCACATAGCAGGCCCCCATGGAGGACGAGGACTCTCCCCGTCACCCGCCAGAGCGGTGGCGGCTGCTCACCTCCACCAGCTGCATGAGGTTCTCGAAGTACACCTCCTCGTCGATGCTGAGCTTGCTGGCGTGGTACATGATGCGGTAATGCTCCACCTTCCCGTCGCAGCTCACGCACAGCGTGTAGTCGCCGGGGTAGTTGGTGCTCTCCCGCACCAGGAACAGGCCCGTCTCCGGCGGGCACAGGAGCCGCTCCGCCTGCTCCCGCGTGATCTTACCATGGAACCAGCTGGGGGACGTCGGGCCAGGGGTCACAGCAGCCCAAGGCTACAGAGCCTAGTGACCCCAGCAGCCCCACTGCGTCTGCCAGGCTCCACTTTCGGGAGGCCCTCCCCCTGGGGCCACCCTTCCCTCTTCAGTCCTAGCCCCATCCACCCCCAAGGTCCAGCACCCACACCCTTCTCCTCATGGCAAGAAGCCCTCAGGATGTCCCAGCTCTTTCCTCGGGCCTCCCTGCTTTCCTGCCTCTCTTCTGGGGGAACCGGGCCTCCGTGTCCTCCCTCCTTCCCCGCCTGGAAGAGGACGTTCCGCAGTGGTACGCACGGCATGAGGCTGAGTTTGGTGCCGGCCTTCACGCCCTCCCGCTTCTGGACGTAGTTGGCTGGGATGATGCCCTCACGGCCCACCTTATTCTTGGCTTTGTACCAGTTTGGGTCCTGGGGAGAGGGCAGCTCAGACATGCGCTCAGGCCCATGCTTCCCTGCAGGGGAACCAGGACCCAGAGGTGGGAGGCCAGGTGGGGTGGGTGTGTGAGGTGCGTTACCTTGGTGACAGCCACAATGGTGAGCACGTCGCCCTTGCAGAAAGGAAGGTCCTGCTCGGCTGTGCCGAGGAAGTTGTACTTGGCAATACATTCTGTACCGGACGGCCAGGCGGCCTGCAGGGCAGCAGACAAGTGGGCGGATGCAGCCGGGCCTCTCCACCCACCTGCCCACACCTCCGAGGCCACAGACCTTGGCTGGCGCCCCCTCCCACAAGAACTCTGGGTCCCCTCCAGCTGAGATTCCCCCGCTGCTCCCATCTCGAGGGTCCTGTGTCTGAGTGCACCCTGGAATTCTACTTTGTTGAAAGCCAGGGCTGGGACAGAGGGCTGGGAACAAATCGATCTGAACCCTCATTCTCTCTTCTGCTCAGCACCCCCATGGGGGTGGTAGGGACGCTCACTGGCCTAGACCCCGCCCCCGTGGTACCTGTATTGCTGACATCTTCTCAGAAGACCTGGCGTCCCGTGTCACAGGAAGGCTGCGCTGTCACTTGGTACCATGGGAGCTGTGGGAAGAAAAGCACGATTGAGGAGGGAGGGGTGTAAGGAGATGGCTCCCTGTCCCAAGTCACTGAGATCCCAGTCCTTCCCCACAGCAATATGTCCTGGTGCCACCGGTGCCCAGGGCTGGGACTGGGGGCAAGGGTCGTCCTCCCCAGTCCTCCCCCAGCAGGCTGAGGGCCCTGAAGCAGGGAGGGGGCTGGAGCATGAGGGCCGAGGACCACTGGGGACAGAGGGGGCCACCAACCCTCAGCCCATGGGGGGGTCTTACTGCCCGACAGAGTGGCTAACAGGCCAAGAAGGTTTGGGGGCTGGGGATCACCAGTGCCACCTGCCCCATCCTCCCCCAGCCCCGATGCTAGCTAACTGGTCTGTGGGGGAAGGGGGCCCAGGGCAGTTCTGTGAACCTGAGGAAGGTGCTGTGTGACTTGAGAAAGCCACCTGTCCTCTGTGGGCCCCTTCGCCTATGAAAACTTGCCCAGGCAGTATCTCTAAAGCCAAGGTACACCAACCCCATGGCCTGGTTACCCAACTGTGTGCACACCCAAGGGAGAACAGGACAGGTGTCCACTGCAGCACGATTTATTACAAACCTCAAACTGGGAACTGCCCAAATGCCCACCAAGAGTCAGATGGATAAAGTGTGGGATGCCCATGGAACAGTGGACTGCAGCAAACATCAAGCTACAGGTATGAGACCACACCAATGAACGTGCAGACATGTCACCCAAGAAGCCAGACACAGACAAGCACATGCCATGTAGTTCCATTCGTATAAAGTTCAAAATCGGGCCAAATCCACGATGGTGACTGCTCTTGGGAGGGGGCAGTGACTGGAAGGGACGTGGGGGGGTGGGCGGCTCAGGGTGCTGGTTATGCGATTGTCTGGTCCAGTGGGGGGAGGTTCACTGTTGTTCACAGAGCTGTACCTTGTTGATCAGTGTACTTCTTGGTGCGTATGTTTTCTTCAAAGGTTGACTCCTCTGAAGAGCCACCCGAGCCAACCCCACCCCTACAAGCACCAAGCCAACCCATTGGCACACATGTGCTTGTACCTGTCTGAGGAAGCAGGGGCTGGGGCTACTGTTCTCTTTTACAGATGAGGAAACTGAGGCTTAGACTAGGTCAGTGACTCCCCACACTCACAAACATGACCTACCCCAGGCCAGGTAGTGGGGGAAGGCCTCTGAGTGGAAGTGGCTGGGGGTGTGAGGTGAGCAAGGGCTGCAGAGCTTTTGACGGATGCCTGCAGGAGAGAGTGCTGGGGCTGAGCCCTGAGCTGCAGAGGGCACCCCAGGTTAGTGTGACAGCCTGAGCAAAGGTGCTGGGGGAGAGACAGGTACAGCCATGCGAAGCTGGCCTAGCTGGCAGCCCTGGTGAGGGAAACTGGGAGACAGACCCTGACCATCTGAGCAGCTACCAGTCTGCTGTGGGCACTGCTCGGAGTGGGCCTGGCATAGGGGCATCAAATGCCAATCTGAGGGACCAGAGTTTGCTTCTGATGGCCAGGGGCCTGGGGGTCTCAGCAGCAGAGCATGTGGTCTTGGAAAGAAGGAGCCAGAGAACAGACCTGTGAGAAGCAGCACCGCTTCCGGGCCACACTCCTGGTTCTAGAGTCAGGTAGAGTATGCAACCTCTGCTGAGTATGCAACTAGGGTGAATGACTCAACCCTTCTGAGCCGCAGAGCCCTTACCCTGAAAGGTGGGGACAGGGATCCCCTGCAAGCAGGCTGTGGAGGGAGTGGAATGAGGCCCAGAATTACCTGGCACAGGGCCTGGCATAAACCTCACCCAATGCCCCAAAAGCCAGCCGGTCAACCTCTGCCATCTGACAGGGAGACTGAGGCCCAAGGGGGATGAGCCTTGCCCCCCCAACCATCATACACATGCACGACTGAGCTATCTGGAGTACAGCAACCACCCCCTGGGCTCCTGTGGTCTACATGCTGTGCGAGCTATAAGCTCCTTACCCCCATTTTATGGAAGCAGAAACTGAGGCTCTCAAGGTTGAATGATTTTCCTGAAGCCACACAGCTAGTTAGGGGTGACAGCCCAGACCTTGAATTGGGGCCCCCAGTCTTCAGGCCCTTCTGAATAGAGGCTCTGCTAGCTCTCCATAGCCTCACACCTCCTCTTCCCCCCATAACTCGAAGCCACTGCAGGAGGGCGTGGAGGCTGTGGCACCATTAGTCACCCTCCCAGCTGTCAGTTTGCAAACACTCCTTTCCTGGCCTGCAGCAGCTGCCGCCGCCTCCCCACTGACTTGATGATAATAATAAAAATAATAACAGGCCCTGTTTTCTGAGCACTTACTCTGTGCCAGGCCTTGTCTTTGGCAGGTTATGGCTCATCAAGTCCTCTAACAACTGAGAGAGAGGCAACTGTTATCCCCATTTTACAGATGGGGACCCTGAGCAAGGCCAGGAGGCAAGGTGGCCTTGCCTGAGCTCACACCTCAAGTGAGAATCCTTGCCCGCAGACAGCTGAGCTCTCAGGCCAGTCCCCCGCCCCGTGCCTCCCTGCCTCCTCTACCCACACCATGCCAGCACCACACTGGCCTAGGAGAGCATGCGCACTGGAGCAGAGAAGCAAGCAGTGCTGAGAGGAGGGGCAAGCCCAGGCGGCAGTGGTCAGCACGGGCTTCCTGCAGGGGTTGGGCTTGGATGACAAGATCTGGAGAGAAGAGGGAAGAGCTAACCTCTCCCCTTTGCTCTGCTGGCTGCGGCCTGGGGACCCAGTATCCCCATCTGCACAATGGGTTGGTGGTAACTCTGCAGCTCCAGGGCTAGTGTAAGGGCTGGATTGCCGCCTCTCAGTACCAGGAACAAGACCTGCCTTGACACAGAATCCCTGCCTGCAGGAGCTCTGGACTCTGACGGCTCCTCCCTGGCGTAGCCAGGAGGGCTCAGCAGCCTCCCAGTTTGGGATCCCTCCTTAAGGCCCTGAGGGTCCAGCTGGGCCACCCCCTCCAGGTCAGGGACTAAGAGCCAGAGAGGCTGTCCTGGGTCAGGCACGGGGGACCCTTCCCGGGTGGTGCGAACCTGGCTTCAGGCCACTGTGGAGGCAGCAGGAACACTGGCCTGGAAGTCGGGGCTCTGAGTCCTGTTCCTCGCTCTGCCACCAATTTTGCTGTGTGACCTTGGGAAAGTCACTTGACCTTTCTGAGACTTGCTGGTGCTCCAGCAGCTCAGCTACACCTGTTTCCCACCTGCTGTTCTCACATCAGCGTTGGCATTTCCTTCCCACTCCCTCCCCTTGCTCTACCCAGGGAACTTCCACTCAGCCTTCAGGGCACAACGGAAGCAATGCTTCTGCTGCACATGTGTCTAAAAAAAATGTGGTGGGACAGTCCCTGCAGCACTGTTTGTAGTAGCAAGAGATAGGGAGACAATCCTTATGCCCGTTAATAAGGGACCAAGTAAATAAATGACCAACTACCCCTAAAAGAGAACACCAGACTCCAGATGTGACGGGACACAACAGCTCTAGCTGACGGGACACAACACGCTTCATGACAGAGTAAGGAGAAATGGCAAAAGCGGGCCCAAGTCATCGAAGGAGAAGCTGCTGGACCACCCGACCGATGAACCAGAAAGAGGAAAGACACCTTCACAATAGGGAGGCCTGGCAGACCCCTCGTTAACCAAATGCTTACATGAAGCATCACCAACAATGAGAGAAGCGACACTGCCTGCCTCCTGTGCCGGCCGGCGCACCGAGGAGGACACAGCTTCCACGGCGGTATTCTGCCGAGCTGTCTCACCTGACTCCCACCAGGAAGATGCAACCCGGCCCGAACGACTGGCCTGGACTCCTACAGCCCGTCATGAATGACAAAACAAACAAAGGCCGCGGCATATTCTAGATTAAATAAGACACCAAAGGAAGGCCCACAACAACATGACAAATACGCAGGTGAAGGATGTGTCATCCTTGTTGTGGGAACTGTTCTGCGACATGTACACGTATCAAGTCATTACATTGCACACTTTAAACTTACACCGTGTTATATCAACTATATTTCAATAAAGCTGGAAAAAAGAAAACATGACAATAAGATTCAATGAGTCATTCTGAATCGGATTCTGCTTCAGAGGCAAAAAATAGCTATAAGAATCATTTGGGGACAACTGGGAAAAGGGAATGTTAGATAATATTAAGTGTGACCACGGTATTGTGATTATGGAAACGACCATGCTCAACTACTTGACAGTGAAAGCTGTGATGTCTACAACTAACACTCAAACAAATCAGCAAAACAACACATGTACACACAGGTCTATGCATCCAAAAGAACAGGTAAAGCAAAGGGGGCAAAATGTTCAGAACTGGCGAATCTGGGTAAAGGGTATATGGGTATTCATTATACTATTATTTCAGCTTTTTGGTAGGTCTGAAACACTCCAAGGGCTGTAAGAAAGAGCAAGTATACGGTCTACCCCAAACTGTGTTTTTAAGGGGACATACAATTCACCCGCAAATTCAGCTATGCGCAGGTTACCTTTGAAAGACAGAGGAAACTGATGACCAAGTCTGCCTCTGGGATGAGAAGGGGGTGCATCGAATTCAAGGGAAATTTCCTTTCCACTGTGTATTTTGTCCTTTTTGACTTTTTTTTTTTTAACTCTATGCATCTCCCCTAAAAAAAATACTGAAAATCCATAACTTTTGGAAAGCCACTTGTACCAGGAGCTTCCCGTGGTCCCCCAGCTGTGCTGGCTGTCCCGGCCGTCACAGCCTCTCACACATGCCCACGCTCCACCCAGCAAGAACAGCGCTGGTCCTGGCCTGGGAGCTGTGCAGGGGAGGAGCTGGGGGCTCATGCATGTCCCCAGCATGTCCCCACATGGGCTGGGCCCACAGTGGCTGCTGGGTAAATGAGTGCTGAATGAATGAATGAACCAACAAACAAAAGGGGGAAGCTAGGCTGACTGCACCACATTGAGGTCCCATAACCAATGGGACTATATTTAACCCCAAAGGACAGCAGCTGTCACCCCACCCCCACAGGGCTAGGGGACGGGGAACCTTGGAACTTTGTGAAGTCAATGCTTCACTCTAACTTTCTGTCGCAAAGCCTGCTCCCAGCAGTCCTTGCGCCGGGGGCCCGGGAACAGGCTGGGCATTGTGCCCAAGCACTGAGGTCAGTGGCCACAGCCTCAGGCAGGCCTTTACTGGGAGCCTAGGCTGGCAGGGTGGAGCGGGGTGGGGGGAAGCCCAGAAACTCCAGCCCTGGTTTAGACCCCCACAGCCAAGCACACACTGAGGACCAGGGTAGGTCAAAGGGCTCCTGCCCTGACCTCTCACCAAAACGACTGCCTAATGGGGCGTGGGAGCCTTCAGTAACTGTTTACACCCGGCTAAAAATACCCACTGAAAGGGGAAGTGCACAAGAGACCTGGGGGAGTGCAGGGCCATGGCCCCCAGGGACTCTGGTTCTGCCACAGGACCCAGCTGGAGTCTGGGGGGCGGGGCACGGGCAGCCACTAGAGGCGCGAGGTCCACCTTACCTTCTCATTCTCTACACCAGTGTTCCAAGAGCCTCCCTTGGCACCCAGCCCCATATTTTGTGGGCAGGGATGGGAAAGAGGAGGAAAAGGCTCAGGGGGTCCTGTCCGTGGGGCCCCAAGAACTCCACTCGATGCCCCAACAAAATGCAGACCTGCTGCTGTCCTCCTGGCTACCAGACGGTCAGTCATGGCCAGGTGTGCTCAGTACGTCAACAGACAGGAGACAGGGCCACAGGGAGGGCTTCCAGGAAGAAGGGGCGGGGGCTGGGGGCACTGTGCGGGGCCATGCTAGGTCAGGCCAGGCTGAGGATTTCAAACTGGTGCACAGGGAGGTAATTAAGGCTGAGGAGGGCTCAGGGTGAGGGCCCAGGAGGCTCGGAAGCCGAGGGAGGTTTCCCAGGTCACAGGACAGGTACAAGCAGAACTGAGTCTCCAATTTGGGCAGCTCCCTCCGAAAGGGCAGTGCACCTGAGAAGGGCGAGGCGCTGTCAGCAGTCGGGCTGGTTCGGCAGCACTAACATCAGCCCCACCTCTGGTTCTGCAAAGGACACCCAGGCTGCAGGCACTAGACGCCCTGGCCACGCACCAGGCCGTGGGGGTGGAGGGTCCCCACTGACCTTGGCAGGTGGTCCCAGAGCCCTCACCACTGCGCAGATGTCTCAGGGTCGGGCAGCTGTCAAACTGGGCACGAGACCCTCGGAGACGCCTAAATTTCCCTGGGGATCAGGGGAGTGCTGGAATGATGGCCCCAATTTGGCTCCAGTGTGTGTTGCCTGGCCCCTTCCCCACCCTTGGCCCGTCCTCAGCCTTCAGCACCCCTGCCCTAAGGGGAGGGCCGAGTTTAATAGCTGAAAAATGTTAAAACGAAATTACAGCAACTCACTGGCTTTTTTTCCTGACCCCACTGGCTTGGTGGCACTGGAAATTCCGTGTAGCGGTGTGGGAGGGGTGGAGGCTGGAGAGGCCGCCAGTGGGAATCTCCTCCCCTGTGGGAGCCCCCTGCGGCTGGAGGCTGACACTCCTGGCCCAGAAAGGTTTCTAATTACCGCTCAGGAGCCTAATTACCTACATCACTGGGCAGTGGGGGCTGGGGCCTCCTCAGCGCCCCCCAAGCCTGACCCTGAGCAGCGGCTGTGGTGTTTGCATCTCCATTTGCCTACATTTACTTACAGCCTCTCCGCACTGACCTCCAACAAGCCCTTCACACCGTGCAGCTCCTTGCCCCTCCCCGACGTCTCCTAGTCAGGTTACAGGCGGGGAGACTGAGGCCCAGAGGCCCATGGGCTGTCTAGAACTTTGGTCCCAGATTCCTGGTCTCCCCATCTCAGAATGGGACTCCCAGAACACAGAGCTCGGAAGGGAAAGCGATGGGGGCCCAACACAGGACATCCAGCTTTGCTGCCACGTGAGGGAGGAGGAGGATAGCAACACCTCTCCCAGAGGGACGGGCTACAAAAAGGAAAGCACAGAATGAGAGCCTGCTGAGCCATCCTGCCTCAGTTACTTTATCCCCCAAACCCTGTCAGTTTCCCTGCTGATCTGTCTGACAGATGAGGAACCAGCTCTGAGCAGGGTCACCGGCTTCTAAGGGGTAAAACAGGGAGTTGAACTCAGAACTGTCTGAACGTGGTCAGGAGAAAAACCCCCAACCTTCCCGTGGGCAGGACAGATGACATTGTGAAAATGGACAGACAGGCGGCAGCCGGTCGGCTCAGCTGGTTAGAGCGCGAGCTCTGAACAGTGTTGCCGGTTCGATCCCCACATGGGCCAGTGAGTTGTGCCTCCTGCAACTAGATTGAAACTACTTGACTTGGAGCTGATGGGTCCCGGAAAAACACAAATAAATAAAAGTTTACAAAAAAAAAAAAGAAAAGAAAAAGGACAGATAGGGGAAGTCTGCCCAGAGTTTGGCCTTCCTGCTTTGGGAAACACAGGTTAGCTACATCTGCGCCCACTCCTGACTGCCATACTCGGTCTCACACAGAGAAGCCGCAGCCCTAGAGAGGGTAGAAGCTTCAAGCAACGACCTCTGCCCGCACCCTGCTTCTTCCGCAAATGCTTATTGATTTTCATGGCCCTTCCCTTCCAGGAAGCCCTCCTGGCTGCTCCAGCCTACGCAGATCCCCAGCTTCTGCGATCTGCGCTCCCACCAGCCCTGCCATGAAGTGGGAACCACAGGACTGCCCTAACTGACTCCTCTCTGAGTCTGATCTCCCCTACTGGCCAGCAGGGGAGCTCACAGGGTTCCTTCTTCATTCTCCCCTCCAGTCTCACTGCAGTGTGGACAACACAGGCCACAGATGCCCAGGTCTGGATGAGGACCAGGTGCTGGGCAGGGCTGAGAAGCAGCAGCCAGGGTGGGCAGGCGTCAGATGACACCAGGTTCTCACCCACCCACAAAGCTTCCACCTGTGCGGAGAGCAGGACAGGCAGAGGGGAGCACCCGGCAGCCTCTCTCCTACTTGCTCCTGCAACTTGGGCCCAGACCACGGAAGGGGTGGGGGCGGGGGAGGCGGAGGGAAGCTGCGGTTGGAGGCCCAGCCCCACCGAGGCGTATACAGCGAGTGTGTGATGAGAAGCTGCTCTCATCACAGTATCTCAAAACCAGGAAGAGAAACTGAGCAGGCAGAAAGGGTGAGATGGGCGGCATGGGGCCCTCAGGTCCCTGGGGGCCTACCAAGGAGAGCTCTCAGACAGTCACTGGATAGACCACTTTGTCCTTCTGGGCCTCAGTTTCCCCACGGGAAAAGTGGGATTCTCTCCCTGGTCCTGCCAACCTGCCCGACTGGTGCAGGCTGCATCATCCGAGGTCTCGCTGAGACCCCACAATTGGTGAAGCACTCCCAATACCCCAGTGGGCTTTGGCCTCTCCTGGAAGAAGGGGCTTGGCCCCCCGAAGCTAGTCCCGCCTTGCTCGCTTCTCCCCTCAGCCACGCAGGGAGCACACTAGCTCTTCCTTTACCAGCTCCTTATTTTTAGGTCTAAATTTGACTTTAATCATTACTTAGCAGATTCTATTTCCAGCCCTTGGATGAAGGGACCCAGAGGAGAGGAGAAAGGGAGGTAGTGCTCCTTGCCTAGTGGGGGGGTGGGGGTGGTGGCCTGCTCCTCCACCCATCCTGTCCCCAACCAAGGAGGGGAGGCACTGAGAAACATCCAAAGGGCTCACCCCAGCCAGGCCAGCATCTTGGAGAGGACCCCACCCTGTGACCTCATCCCAGCCCAAGCTGTGGGACAGGAGGGCAGCTGTAATACCCACTTCCCCTGCACCAGGCCAGAGGTCTGGCAGCCAGAGTTCGAGGTCATGCACTGAATAGGCCATCTAGGGCAGACCCTCTGCCTGGGGTAGTCCTGGGTCATCCCAGGGTCATCTGGGGCTATGGTCTCCTAGGCTCAGGGGTGCCATGCTGAG
This sequence comes from Rhinolophus sinicus, assembly GCF_057876585.1. NCBI lineage: Eukaryota > Metazoa > Chordata > Mammalia > Chiroptera > Rhinolophidae > Rhinolophus > Rhinolophus sinicus. Next base: position 102,107,164 of record NC_142503.1, read on the forward strand.
ACTGGTTTCCTCCTCCCGTCCAAGGGGGTGGTCCCAGGAGGGCACTCCCAGTTCTCTGGTCTCCAGAGAAGCAGAACAAGAGGAAGCACGCAATGTCACGGGAACGCACACTCAGGTTAGATGGGGAACACCTACCAAGGAGGAGGACGCTGACACACAGGACTTCCCCAGGGATCTGTTGGCCACCTAGGTCCTCTTCAACTCCCAGCCGGGGGAGCCCTAATATCCCTGCCTGCCCCAGCTTCCTCCTTGCCCCGGGCCCTGGGAAAGGGTGCGGAGACAAGGCTGGCTGAGGGTCAGAATGCCTGGGTTCCCTGCCCAAGTCTCAGCTTTTCCAGGGAAAGTAGGCCTCTATCTCCACTGGGGAAATAAGGGGCCTGCCTAGGAAGTAGCCAAAGCTGGGGGACGGGAGAGAGCTGGGATCTCAGAGAAGAGGCCTTGTTCACTCAGCTCCGATGCTGGGAGAAGGATGGGTAAGGTCAGGTCCCAGAAACCGACCAGTAACCCATCTTCTCAGGGCCAGGCCATGATCTGGGCCAGCCAATCACAGGGTGACAGGAAGGCGGCAGGCACGAAGGCGGGACAGGCACCAGCCAGAGCAGTCCAGAGTCTCAGGGCCAGAGGGTTTTAGAAGGGCCCCGGGCCACAGAGCAACCCTTGGCTGGTGAGTCACCAGCCACCACTAGCCAGCATCTTCTCCACAGTCTGTGGTGGGCACTCCATCAACAATGCCCCCTCCCCCGCCCCGACAAAGTGCCTGTGACGGCCAGGGGCTGTGCCAGGCACTTTCTAGCACCTTGGTGCATTCATACTGCCCGCACATTCCCCTCTGGAGCAGGGACACTGTCCCTGGTGTGTACATCGAGGAACCCTGGCTCAAACGGTGACCTGTCCAAGGTCCCTCCTCCCAGGCCTAAGTGGCATAGCTGGGCCTGGAAACCAGGTTGGATGGGTGTCAAGTTGCCTGCTCTCTCCGATACTCCTGGCCGCTTTGCGGGCCTGTAGCAACCACCACCCCAACAACAGTCAGAAAACAATAGTGCATACGCTTAGTAAGAGGGTCTGGGTAGGGTTGCTGTGGCAGCTATTTGGAAAATTCTACAGCTTTCCCGAGGCAACATTACACAGACCATGTAGCAGCATGAGAAAATGCCCACAGACACAGTATTAAATGAAAAAAGTTGTCACGGCATGCACACTGAAATGACAATAGCGACGAAGGAAAAAAACCCAGGAAAGACTGGCAGGGAACTCCAAAATGCTAGTCACTGTGCCAGGGAAGAAACAGTGGGTGATTTTTGTTTTGTTTTCTACATTTCCTGTAGTGCTTTGTTACTTTCTAAATTAAGAAACTAATACATACATAATTTTCTCGTAATGAGCGCAGACTCACTTCCCTGGGCCCTGCCTGCCCCCAGCTCTGGCCCTGGTGTCTGGGACAGTTTCTACCATGGCAAAGCCCCTCAGACACGTGACGGTCTCTCCTTACTTTCTCTTTCCTGTACCAAATACCTCTGCTCTTTGGGGATTATGTGTCAAGGCTTTGAAATTCCTCAAAAGATGGAGGCCAGAACTGGACCCAGGCTGTCCTGCCCATTCAGGCCACCTGGCGGCTTGCTGGGGCAGCTAACTGTGGCTCCTGGGCCTCGGCCCCCGCCTGTACGCTCTGTAGTGTCTCAACGTCTTGGGGCCCAGTGTCCCCTGCAGTGGTGCTGGGGACTGTTTTCTGGTCCTTCCTTGCCCCCGATCCAACAAAGAGAAAAGCAGTCACTTCTGAGAGGGAGGAAGGCACCTAGCTCACCAGGTAGGAAAACACATCCCTGCACATGTGCCAGCCTGCAGCCAGACCCCTTTCTACAAAGGCCGCAAGACCCCGGCCACCCGGGTACAGCTCAACCATGTCAGGCCTCAGCCCCAACCCCAGGCTGGAAAGGAAGTTAGGGCTGGGTGAGGGGAGCCTCACAGGCCGACCTCATCTGGGTCCTCTCCACTGTGCACGTCAGGGAGACTGGAAAAAAACTTTTAATCAAGGGCAGAGCCTGAGCAGGGCCCCAGACATGGCTCGGCGTCCTCCAGGGAAACTCCCACCCTTCCAGGAACAAGAGGACCCTACCACACTCCCAGTCTCCCTCCTGCTGCCTTCACCCTGGGGTCCCATCAAGAAAGACGCTGAGATCCCCATGTGTGGGGAGCTTGGAACAGGCCCCTGGGTGTCCCCTGAAAATGCTCCTATGCCAAGGCTGTGGGATGCTCCCTGTGGAAACAGGGTTCTCACCTTCCCCATGTGGATCCCGTTCACGCTCTGAATCTGGCTGTTCCTATGCCATCTGGGCCAAAGGTGTGGGAGGGCAGGGTCACGACGGAATACCAGGCTATTTCAGCTCAGTTCCAGGGCCACACCAGACAGGTTCCCCCATATCCTCACCAGTGGGACCCAGCGTCAGGCACCAGGGGGTAACCCCAGGGGCAGTGCAGATGCCTGAGCCCATACCCAGGCAGAGCTGGGGCCGGAAGTCCTCTGCCTCCTCTACAGGCCTCTGTAGGGGAGCACATGCTCACCCCACAGGGTCCCTTGGGCCAGGATGGCGGCCTGTGTCCCTGGTGAGTGAAGGTGCTTGCCTGGCTGCCCTCCACCTACAGCAGTTCAGCTCTGTAGAGTGGGGGATGGACGGATAGTCAGCAAAGCTCTGCCAGAAGCCTGCGGGAGCAACTTCCCCCTCTGAGCCTCAGTTCCCTGGTCTACTAGGAGGGGAGAGGAAGGGAACCCCTAGTTAAGTTCCAAGGATCTGGTGGCTGGACACGCCCCTTCCTGATACCTGGCCTGGGCCCTGAGGAGCCTGGGAGAATGGGCTAACCAGGCTGCCAGGAGGTGGGGGCATGGTCCTAATGCCCAGTGTCACCTCTACCCAGGACAGAGGCCCTGCCCAGTTTCCCCACCCAAGGGTCAGAGGTTCCTTGGCTTAAGCCTGGTTTTCTGGGAGGCTGAGGGTGACAAGCTCAATCTCTGGGCCCTGGGATTCCTAGAGCAGGCAGGGCCTCTGTTGGGAAGCGAGGGAGGGGTCATAACCAGGCAGACCAGGGAACCTGCAGGGAGGCCCTGGGTATGGAATGACAAACTGCCCATTCTCCAGGGCTCTGGCCCAGGCTGACCCCTTCCCTCCCGGCTACAGCCAGACCCCACACGGGGGAAACAGGCGGAGAGACTCGGCTGGCCTGAGCAAAGTCTGTGGGGGCTCATAAGGCAGTACTTCCCTCCTGTGCTCCCCTCCCAGTCGGGCTGACAGTGACTCCCGGGAGAATTCGAAACCGGGAAGGAGGGGGTAAGGGAGGTGGGGGATGGGAGTGGACGCGACGGCAGCTGCAACAGCAGTAACAGAAGCGGGACGTGAGACCGCCACCCTCCTCCCTCGGGAAATACTCAAACGCACTCACCTTTCAGGGCACTGCGGTCCGGGCCACCTCGCTTTGGGCAGCATTAGCGGCCTGCGGGACGGTCCATGCCGCCAGGGGAGAGGGGAGGGGCGCAGGGGTCCCCGGAGGATGCGGTACAAAGAGGTAGGGGTGCGAAGAGAGGGTAAGGAGGGACGGCCAGACGGACGCAGGGGGCAGCCGCGCGGCCAGGGTCGGGGAGGGAAGAAAGGCGGGGGAAGGAGGGCGAGAGGGAACCGGGGGAGGAAACAATGTAGCCGGCGCGGCCCCGGCAGAGTTCCGTTTCCGAACGCCGCCACCAAGGTTTGATTTTGGAACGTCGCGCCGGCTGCCGGGGGCCGCCCAGGACGCGGGGGGCTCCCCGCGCTCCACGCCCCGGAGGCTCCGGCGGCCACAGGCTGGCTGGGGCGGGAGGGACCGCTGGCTGGAGGGACGGTCCCGACGGCGGCGAGGCCGGGTGGTCGCCCCACTCGGACCCCACCCCGGCAGGACCCCCGACAGGGTGCGGGGTGGGGCGGGAACGGGAGGGCGGTGGCGGGCTCGGCGGCGGCGGCCAAGCTCAGCTCGCCCGGGGCTCTGCTGGGAGGAAGCTCACAGGCCTGGCGAGAGGAAGCGCGGCCCGGATCCTCCGCCCGCGGCAGCGCGCCTGCGCGAGGGGGCCTGCCAGGCGTGCGGCGGGGCGTGGGCCAGTGGGGCGTGGGCCGGCGGGGGCGGCGCCCCCTGCCGGGCGCCGGGGGTACTACGGGGGGTGTGTCCGCGCCCACGCCCTGCCCCCACCTGCAGGCCTGCGATGGAGGCTCCCGAAGGTCCCGCGCAGTGGGCCGACCAGCCCGCCTTGGAGCCACCTGCAGTCTTCCCTGGGCGCAGCTTCTTCCCGGATGTAGAAGCGATTGAGGCCGGGCCTGGGCCCCTCTCCTTGAATCTGTTTGTGAAGAGTGGGCCTCACTCGCAGCAGGAAGCATTCATTCATTCATTTATTCTCAGATGATTAATAGCTCTGACGACGGGACAGGCCCGGTTCCGGACTCTACTAGTAGGACCACTACATTACTGTCAAGGTGTTCTCGGTACTACTGACCAGCCAACAGACAAGCTCAAAGAAATAACTGATAATGGTGTACAAGGTCCACAGGAAGCAGAAAAGAAGGGGGAGACTAATGGGGAGATTTCATAGAGCTGGGACCCCAAGCAGAGGGAACAGCATGGACCACGGCAGGGAGAGATGAGAGAGCTTGATGGCTCTGGAACCTGGAAATAGCGCAGTATGACAGTGTAGGTCCAGGAGAGTGGTGGGAGATGAGGTCCCCGGAAGACCAGGGACTAGAGAGATCCAAAGAGCCTTGTGGGACTTTCTTAGACTTTGTTTTCAGCCTGGAGGCAATGGGGATGTTGTCAACAGCTACGTGACTTTGGGAAAGTTAATAAACTCTCTGGGCTTTAGTTTCCCCATTTGATAAAATGGGGGAAATAATAGCACCAACTTCTTAAGATTTTGTAGGACAGGAAATGAGTTAATACATTTAAAGTGCTTAGTGAGCAGGGGCTGGCACATGGTCAGCCTTCAGTTAAGTCTCGCGTGTTATATATCATTATTAACAAGGAGCAGGGAAGAGATATACTTTGAGCTACAGGAGCAGACAGTGGGTGTGGGTGGGGGGTTAGAGAGTGGGGGTCGGTGAGGGGAGAGACCAGAGACTCCAGTGCAGGCAGGACATGTGGAGGCGTTTCCCAGGGTTGTGTGGGCACAGAGGAGGGACGTTCTCCGGTAGGGGAAATGAGGTGTACTGACAAAGTCTTGAAATTCACAATAAGCGAGGGGCTGAGGGAGTGCGGTGGACAGTAAAGGGCCCTGTGGGAGAGTGAGCTGGGGAGACTGTGGCTGCAGATTGCAAAGAGCCTTACATACCAGGAGCAGGAGTTGGGTGTGCCTTCACCCAAACCACAGGTGACCTTCTGACCCAATGCACCCCTAGCCAGCTTGCCACTAAGGCTCCAGCCCTTTAAGGAGGGGAGTGGTAGTCACACCCCTACCCTTTGAGGAGATATCCAGTAAGTCTCAGAGATGCTATGGTGGAAAAAAGCACGAATTTAAGGTTCAAATCTTAAATCTCAGTGGGGCCATTTACTAGCTGTGTGACCTTGGGTTAGTTACTTAAGGTCTCGGAGCTCAGTTTCCTCTTCTGTAAGATCAGGCTCAAAATACATCTCTCTTATGAGAGATGGTACAGATTCAGCAAGATAACGGCTTTGGGGGAGGGAGGAGGGGGTGCTTAGCTCAGTTGGTTTCCCTTTCTTTCCTCTGAGGTCAAGATGGAATGATAAAGTGGGGCCGGATGGGGCCACCTCTTAGCCTAAAGGGAAGCATTTCAGCAGCTCTGCAAAGCCTTCTGGAAGGGAGAAGTTGACATCTCCCCTACCCTGGCTGAGTCAGCTTGCAAAATGGGAAAGGACTGTGGGGACTTGGGGAAAAGGCTCTAATCCCTGTCCCAGTTTTGTTACCTACCCATCTTCCCTTAACCCCAAGTACATTTGACATTTTCCCTGGGTTTATGTGGCCCAGAGTGTGAACTTTGGAGTCAAACAGACTTGCATTTGAATCCTGACTCCACCTCTTCACAGCAGAGTGAAATAAGTTTTTTAACTTCCCTGAACCATAGGCACAGGGGACAAATCAATAAAGGGCCCTGTTCCCACAGAACTCTCCTCTAGTGGAAGAGCCAAGTAACTTCCAACCTCTTCATTCATTCATTCACTCATTCAACAAATACTTATTGAGCACCTACTAAGTGCTAGGCATTGTTCTGGATGCTGGAGATGAAGGAGTGAGCAAAGAGTAAGTATGGGTCTTGCCCAAGAGGAGAAATCAGTAAGCAGGGCAATTAGACCCTGTGGTATGAAGGTGATGAGTGCCCGACGGAGGCGCGTGGACCAGGAGTCAGGTACAGGTGGCTCAGCAGCTTGAGGGACAAGATCAGTAAGCGGGGGAGAGTAGTATGAGGAAGGGGCCAGGGCCTGGAGGGCACTGCGGACCAAAGCTTTGGTTACGTGAGTTTGGGTTTTGTTACATGAGCAATGGGGAGCTGTTGAAGGATTTTAAGCAGAGGAGTGACATGATTGAGTGAAGGGCAGGAGACCAGGACAATGCTTTGCATGGTCCTGCCGGTGGTGACAGGAGTGAGCTCTGATGGACAAAGGAGAGCCATGTGACAGCTCTTGATGAAAGGCTGTTTGTGGGGAGTGAGGCCACAGGAGAAAGCAGGCCTGGTCCTCAGGTGTGGCTGGAGCAATCGAGGAAACTGTGGTAGTGTTTGCTGAGGTGGGAGGGCCTGGGGGAGGGGCAGGCTGGGAGTAATGCTCAGGAGGTGGATTTTGGACAAACTGAGTTGAAGACACCTGTGAGATATGGAGATGTCAAGCCAGGATTTGGAGCCACTTTTTACACACCAAGGCTCAGAACAGGAAAAAACTTTCTCAGAGTCCATTCCAAGGCGTGGGCTTCAGGTCTAAGGACCTCCAAAGCTTCCCCATGCAGTGGACTTTAGGAAAGGAAATCATTAGAGCAGGGGCTTTGGGTTTTAGGATTTGGGAGGAATTGATGAGGAGCCCCGTCCCAGCCAGGTAGGCACAAGCACTAGCTTTCCCAGGCTGGGCTACCTGTCCCTGGCATGAGGAAAAGGAGAAAAGAGGAGAAGCTGGAGACCCCGGAGGTAGGGAATGGAGCTCAGAACTTTGGGCTGCATTTTGATAAGATCCAACTGGGTAGCTCGATGCAAAGTTAGGTTGGTTATTGATGGCCAGAGGTCCAGAGCTTAAGCACCTTCATGGGTGGGCTGCAGTCTGCTCTCAGGGTCTCCTGGGAAGGGAAGAGCCTCTTCTCAGCCACCCTAGCTCCTCCCCTTCCCCAGCCTCTTTGCTTTGAGATGACAGTTTAGAGAAGCTGGTGTGAAATAGTTTGAAACTCAGTCCCGTCTGGGCGTCCCCCAGGGCAGAAAACAGGAAGCCAAGATTAAAGGCAGATTTCCAGCAAAGTCCCCTCAACTTCCTGCAGAGCAGGTGCCCAGGCTGAGCTGATGTGAGCAGCTTCCCTTGCTGACAGCACCTGGGGTGACCTGCATGGCTGGCCCTCCTGCTTTGGGAGCTGTTCTTTGGCCCTCTCATCACCGTCACACTCCGGAATTCTGCCAGGCCTTTGGGGAATGAGCCTCCTCCAGAAAAAGACTGGAAGGTGGAAGGAGCCGTCACTGGGAAAGAAGACTGGTGTTGGCACCGACAGGACACAGCACTGGGGATATCTGGGTGGCAGGGAGACCAAGCAGGAAGGGCATGAGTTTGAGGTCACTCAGGCCCAGTGTGAATGCCACTTCCCTGCTTCAGGGTCTCACTGACCTGTGGGGATGGGTCAAGGGGTGAAGAAGTGTGAAGGGGGGCTTAAGGAAGGTGGTCAGGGAGACCAGACCAGTGCTAGGGCTGAGGTCCTAGGGAAGGCCAGAAGCCAGGAGACAGCAAGTGCCCAGAGGGGCCCCTGCTCTCTGAACACCAGGGGCTGCTGGGCTGGATGACCAAACTGATATCCACACCTGCTAAAGACTCAGCAGCTGTGGAATCGACAGGGGGCCAGGTGGGCCTCCCATGTGACCTCTCTCCCTTCCTGATGTGCAGGAGAACAGGCTTCCATGAGCTGCACCAAGTCAAGAAGCTGTGCTCGCCTCCTGCAGAGGCAAAGCAAAGCCTCAGCCTGCATTCTCCTCAAGGAGCCTGAGCTCCCAAACGCACAAAGCTCTCCTTGGGAGTAAGCATTGCCCATCTGAATCTAGGGGTGTCACACGTTGCAAACCTCTCTCCTTGGGCTGGCTGAGTTTATCATGAGGACAATGCGTTGGCATAAGAGACCCAAGTTCGAGGGACAGAAATCGCTTCTGCCTTTGGGCAAGTCCTCCCTGTTCAGGCCTCAGTTTCCCCATCTGTGTACCAAAGGGTTGCATTTGGTGTTCTCCTGCAGCTCTGACTTCGTGGGGATGGTGGCTGCCAACTGTCTCCAACTTCTGTCCCCCTGGGACCAGGGAACTACCATTTAATGAGCACCTACTATGTGCCAGGTACTTTATTATTATTACTGATGATGATAGCTAATATTTACTGAGTACTTACTAGGCGCAAGCATTTTTTTTTTTAAATGCCAAATGAAAGTCTGTTCTCTTCGTTGTACCAATTTGCTCCAAGGGGATTTCCTAGGAAAGTTAGTCTCTGTTTCCCACATGATGGTGGCAGAAGTCTTGATGGTGGTGGCTTGGTGGATTCGGGGCTTTAGTGGTGGTGACACAACTGAGAGGCCATTGGGAGCTGGAGGACCCCACTCCTATGGCCTGAGGCAGCATGCACATAGGGCCTCCCCCACCACACCATGGGGGTTAACTAGCTGGTCCTCTACCTTGAAGGTCAAGGGTCCTGGGCTCCCTGATTTGCAATCTCCCCAGAGTGGGCAGATCCAGAGCCAAGTCCACGACATGAATTGGTCAAGGTACCTGGGATCCCTGCAACCTTTCTTGGTGCTTCCCTCATGGCACATATATCTTTCCTCCTCCTTAGTCCCTGTCTCGGTGAATGTTCTGTCTGGGGGGAGTACAGATGGTCACCAAGGCGATGAGTTCCCAGGAGCTGTGCAGCTGTGATGTGCGTACAGGACACTGGAGCCGCCTCCCAAGAGCTTAGGCCCTGCAGGAGGAGCGATGCCTGAGAAGCAGGCTGAGGGGACAATGGGAACAGAGGCTCTGGAGCTGGAAGGGATTGAGCTTTGGGAGAAGGGGAAGGAGGCCAGGACGGGGTGAGGTGCAGGGCATGGGGGCCGAGCCTTGGGAGCAGAGGCCGAGTGGCCAGAGCCTGCAGGGCCACCTGTGAACCATGGAGTCTTTGGATCCCCTCCTCAGGGCAGAGGGACCCTGCTATTGGAGGGCTTACCACAGCCTCTACTGTGCATTTGCATTTTGAAAAGATCCTTCCTGCTTCTGGGTGGAGAATTGACTGGCTTTTTGTCTTCCAGGAAGCTGCAGTGACACTTCCCAAATCTCAAGGCTAGGCTACCCCCCTCTCCTGTGCCCCTCATGGCCCATTTCTCAGCATTGTAGCACTGACTTTCCCCTGGGTGCGGGTCTCCGTATGTGTAGTTGGAGGCTGGAACCCGCTGGAACCCGCTTCTCAGACGTTGGTTGAATGAATGAGTGAATTTCTTCCTTTCTTTTTTTTTAATGGGGAATATTGGGGAACCGTGCATTTCTCCAGGATGTCAAGCTGCTGTTGTTGTTTTTTTGTTTTTCTCAATCTAGTGGGGGGCACAGCTCAGCTCCAAGTCAAGTCGCCACCTTCAATCTAGTTGTGGAGGGCGCAGCTCACTGGCCCATGTGGGAATCGAACTGGTGACCCTGATGTTATGAGCACCGCACTCTAAACACTGAGCCCACTGGTTGCCCACCGTTGGCTCAGCTCCAAGCTCAAGCCTTTGTTTTCAATCTAGTTGTGAAGAGCGCAGTTCACAGGCTCATGTGGGAATTGAACCGGCAACCCCACTGTCAAGAGCATGTGCTCCAATCAACTGAGCCATCCGGCCGCCCATGAATTTCAGTTAGTAATAGTAGTAGTAGTAGTAATAATAATAATAATAATAATAATAATAATAATAATAATAATAATAATAGGTAACACTAACTAATACCAGGCTTACCATGTGCCAGACACTATCCTAAACACTTTACACGCCTTAATTGCCATTTAATCTTTGCAATATATTTGTGAGGTAAGTATCATTGCATTTTGCCGCTAAGGAAACTGAAGAGGAATCCCCGGGAACTCAGCCATCAGATCCTAGGAAGCAGAGGAAGGACCCAGGATGCCATCGCATCATTCTCACCCAATTTATCCTAATAGCTTCTGGGTTAGAGTCTTGGCCTTACGCCTGCCCAGCTGTGTGACCTTAAGCAAAAGGCACTTAACATTCCTGAGCCTCAGTTTAATCATCTCTAAAATGGGAGTGAGAGGCCGACCTCACAGGGTACTTATGATGCTAAGATGAGATGAGGTATGAATTGCAGGCACAGTGCTTTGGCTCAAGGCACCTTTCACTCACCAGCAGTTAGATGAATATTTTTTCTCTGACTCCTGAAGCAGGCTGTGTAGTCCTGGCTCTCCCCTGCTGTCCTCTATGAATTCAAGTCCAGCTCCCTGAGGCTTTTGTCTGTTCCTGAGCTGACAGTTTCACAATGACTGATGAATTGAAGCCCTCCATCATCCATTCACCCAATACTGAGGGCGCATTGACTACTTTCCAGGGACCAGGGGCCACTGGGGTTGGGCAGGTCCAGAAGCTTCCTTGGATTTCCCCTGGAGTCCTGGGCTTGCAAAACCTCTTACAGGTTAGGGCTTTCCCCTCAGAGCTGCCCAGAGACCTTCACCTGCCAGCTCTCAGCTCTGAGCTGGACCAACCTCCACCCAGAAGTCCCCAGGCTCTGCTTTGCGGATTGGGAGCCCCAGTCGGTCCTGTTCTGGCTTCTTCGTGGGAACTGTTTAGGGGAAAGCAAGAAAAGGGTCCTGGCGTTCTCTGTAGTGCAAAGGTTGGAAACTTGGCCTAGGGTGAGGCGACAGAGCACCAGGAGCAGGAACCAGAGGTTTGCCTGGCTTGAGCGTCAGGCCAAGCTTTTGCAAATTACATGCAAATCCTGTTGTCCAGGTGTTATACCTGTGAATAAGCCTGGTGCCAACATCTGTCCCTGTCAGATCAGGGCTGCTTTCAAAAGTCCCCTCCCTTGGTTGAGAGTGGGGTAGGGCTGGATAGGAAGGGGACCCTTCCTGAGCCAAAAGGAGTTCCAGAAGCCACCTGTGCGTCAGGGATGGGGCCTGGAGTGCCCTTTTTCAGTGGGCTCCAGGGACCAGGTGGGATATGTCCCTTCCCTTTGGTTGTACAGCCCCTCCGAGTTTAATTCTAAGCAGTGTGTGTCTGGGTGGGGGAAGCTCTCTGAGGACAGGGACTGGCCCCTTTTTCTCTGTCCTTCCACGGGGTGGCACTGAGCCTGTAGCAGTAAATATGTATTGAGTGAGTAAGTGAGTGACTGAATTCTCCTTGGGGTCTCCACTGCCACTCCTGCCACAGGTCTCATGGCTCCCCTTCCAAGAAGAAGGTCCTTGCCTGCTGCCTTGTTGTCCTTGCCCCCAGCCCATCTTCCTGAACCCCTACCCTTACCGTCTGGGTCTCCAGAGGCACTCTCCTGACAGAGGGAGCCCCCTACAGGTGTAGGTCGCCTCTTCCTCCAGTCAGGGCCAGTTCTGGTTAGAGAGGTGATCTGTTCTCCCCGCAAGACTCCCCACCACCCCTGGGGCCATGCAGTTCTAATTCCTCAGCCAGTAGTACAGCAGCCAGTCCTCTGCCACCCCCCACCCCTCCAACTCTACCACAGGCAGGCAGCAGTGAGCAGCAGCCTCAGAGGGAAAGCTGAAGTCTGGGAGCCTGGGTCTAGGTGCTTGGTGTCCACAGGGACCTAGCACTGGCTGAATGAATAAAGATTGAAGTTGGGGTGACAGGACCAAAGCTTGGGAGGAGCCGCTTGCTTCCCTGAGCTTGTGATGCAGAAGCAGCATGAAATTTCAGGTCAGCTAGGGTGAGGTTAGGTGACAGAGGGAAGCAGTACCACAAGCACTAGGGACCCTTGGAGATAATTTTCAGCGGCAGCTGAGAGCCGAGAGGCCAGGGGCAGCATCCTGTTCAAACCGCACTGGAGGCCCCATCTTAGCTGTCTCCTGTTGCCAGCTTCCTGGAGCCCTTTTCTGCCGCTTTTGTGAGCAGGACGTTTATTTTTTGCTTATGTTAGCCAGAGGTCGGTTTCTGTTGTTCGTGACTTAGAACCCTGCCCGGTGCCCCCTGACCCCACCCCTACTGAGGCGGTGGGAGGATGAGGTAAGGTCCTGCGTGGGAAGTGCCAGATTCATAGCAGCGATTAGACAAAGGCCATTGTCTTCCCCTTGCACTCCCCGTGATGACTTGGCTTCTGCCTCTTTTATTTTATTATTTTTAAGTAAAGTTTTATTAATCTTACTAAGTAAATACATACAATTTTTAGTGTAAGTAATGTTTGTAGTTTGGTCTCTAATGGTTCTGACTTGTGGTCTCATCAGGTCTGAGGGGGAACAGCGCCTCCTGGTGGCCAGAGCGCAGATTCCCACGAGGAAGGGAAAACGATGGGGCTGGAGGAAGAGCAGAGTCACAAGGCTCTGGCTCGCAGCCCCAGGGCCACGCCAGAAGAGCAGGCATATGTGTGTTCTGGAAGAGGCTGGCTGCCAGGAGCCTGGAGAGGACCCTCTCCCGGGCGCAGCTGGGGCCAGAGGCAGAGCTGACCCTCCCCAAGTGGGAGAGTGGCAGGCTGGCCGGGGGAGATGAGCACAGGGAAACAAGGGCAACTGGGAAGGGCGGTGATATGGCCACTTCCGGAAAGCATGGGCGGGTTGGTCATTCCTTCACAGAGAAGCAGAAAGCAGCCTTTCTAGAAACCCCAGTGGCCCCTGTATGGCTCTGGAAGGGCTTTTCCAGATGGGGTGCTAGTAGGGAACAGCCAGACCACCAGCTGGCTGACAGGATTCCCCAGGGTTCTCTACCTGGGGCTGCCTTCCCACTCCAAGGTCACCACCACGCTGGCCCTCTGGGCACCTGGCCTAGCCTTAGCATTGCTGACACCCCTGGGGTTTCCTGACTAACAAGAGCAAGGTGAGGATGAGGAAGGCACACTCTGTTGAATACCTACTGTGTGCTGGGTGTTTGTACATTTGATCTCATTTGATCATTATCCTTCAAGGAAGACAGTAGTATCTAGATTTTATCTGTATGGCACTGGAGGCCCACAGTGGTGACTTGTCAAATCAGCCGAGACCCTGGGCTCTCTCTCCTGCCCCCCGAGGGGGCTCTCAGACAGCAGTTCCAGAGGCTCCAGGCCCCAGGTCCTGGGTTTGCTTGGCATGAAGCGGCTGTGAGCTGGGGGAGATGTTTCCATCCAGGCAGGAGCTGCTGGTGCAGGGTCTGGGTGGAATGGTCCTGGGCCTCCAGGTGGGAGGCAGGACTGGGATGAAGGGGCATGAGGGACAGGCTGGGGACAAACTGCTGGTTTCACAGTCTGCTCTGAACCTTCTTGGCGGGCCTGGCTTTGGCGCAGGTGTCATGTGTGGGTGCAGGGAAGTCTGAGCTGCAGGAGCCACCAGCACGCCTGACATTAAGTGCAACTTTGCAAATGCCTATTGGTGTCGCCCTGGGTAAGTGACCTCCCCTTTGCACCCCTGTACACATCTGCCTGTTGGGCATGGACACACTGCCCTTACAGAGTGTTGCGAGGACTGATGGGCACCGCATCAGGAGGGGCCTGGTGAGAGCAAGTGCTCAGGTGGCATTGGCAGAATCTAGGGGGCAGCTGGACTCCAGATGTCACCAAGATTCTACGATTTAATTCCTCTGAATACAAAAGCCCTGGGAAGAGGTAGGTAGGGGTGTACATGCTTGTAGAATGGGCCACTCAATCTCTGTGCCTGTCGGCGCATCTGTAACCCTTGTTTGCTCACCTCTCGCAACAGGTAAGTGAGTAGTGTGAGTCCCAGGAGGTCAGAGTTCCCGGTGCTCCCAGCGCAGAAAAGGTGATAGGTAAGACTTGGGGGTAGTGAGCTCCTTTTCCCAGATGTAAAGAAAGAAGTTGGACTCTTGGTAGGGAACTGGACCAGGAATTTCTATTCCGGTGTGTGATGACCAGACCAGGGAATGATGGGAAGAGGGTGGGGAGTCCCTGGCCAGTCTTCGTGCCTTCTCCAGAATTTCTGAATAGGAAGGACTGGAGACTTGTCTCGAAGCTGCATTTGCAAAGTAAATTCACTTTGTCTATTTGGAATGAGGTCCCCAGGACTGTGGTGACTGACCCATCAGCGTCAGTGGGACACATGTGCTTCTCTAAGTGGCCACCAGGGGGTGGCCCAGACTGCACTCTTCGAGGCTCCAGCTCTGAGCAGGAGATTGGGGGCAGATCCTGGCCTGGGAACTGAGAACATGGCTGGCGGCTGGAAGAGGGGTGCAGAATTGGATAGCTGCAGGAGTCGGGGGAGGAAGGGCCATTCTCATCGCTGCAGATCACAGCCCGACTTTTTTGTGGGCAAAGGCAAGGGCAAAGTGACAAAGTTTCCTTTGAATGATGAGTCCTGCTACTGGAAAAAGTTTGCAGACTTTGAAGACTACAGTTGTAGCGAGTGCCTAGGAAAACTTCCAGCTCAGCATTTAGGGACAATTCCCCCTCCTCCGGGGCAAGGAGAACGTGAAAGTGTGGCTGCTGGGAGGAACGGCCCAGTGCATAGGCGGAGAGGAGCTTCCAGGCTAGTGCCCACGCCCAGGTGGGAAGCATTCAGACATGGGCATGGACCTTCCTGGGGTACCCCTGGTCATTGCCTGGGTGTGCAGACCGTGTGCTACTTTTCCAGGGTCTGGGGCTTGCACACCCCTGCAGGGAAACAGACCTGGCAGAGAAGGGAGGCTCACAGGGGGCGCTGGTGCACCAGGAGCAGGCCTGTGTAGATGAGCTCACTTCCGAGCTCGCAGCTCTGCACTGGCTCAGCACAGGCACCTCATGGGAAGACAGACTCAAGGACTTCAGCCCCTGGGGATAGTCGCTTGGGGGGAAGGCAGCCCCTTGTCAGCCTGCCCAGGTACATCCTCAGGGGTGCAGGGGAGGGGCCAGAGAGTCAAGCCAGACCCAAGGATGGCAAAGAGGAGATCCTGCCCAGTCCCACCTATTGTCTGCCTAGCAGGCTGTGTGGGATCCTGCAGGATGGGTGAGGGGGTGGCCGCGGCTGGGAGGGGGCCTGGCCGGGCAGATTGAAGGCTGGGTGTTTAGCCTTGCCCATACACCAGTTTCCTAGGTGCCTATCAAGCGCTTAGTTTCCTCATCTGTGCCATGAGGTTCACTTATTTGCTTATTTATTGCACATTTATCTAGTGCTCAGCTGACGGCAGGTGCTTTGCCATCATGCAGCCCTAGGTTTGAGTCCTTCTTCTGCTACTTACTTGATGGGCCATGTATGTGATGTTTCTGGGCCTCAGTTTCCTCATCTGTAAAAAGGGGTAAATAATAGTGTACGCCCCAGGGGACTGTTGTGAGATTTAAATGTTCATGATGCCATGAGGAAAACAGGAACTGGCTGCGGCCCTCTGGGAGCGCGCAGTGTAAACATACCGAGAATGACGCTGCTCATGTGAACTGGCAGGGACACAAGGGACACACACATTCACAAGCACTGATGCTTGTACACAAAAGAAGCAGCATTGTAAGAGGGGTGCCTTTCAAAGACTGGGTTCAAAGTAGAGGGTGTCTGGCTCCCGGCCCAAGATGACCAGCTCAGCTGTCTGTAGGCCTTGGTTGGTGCTTATGGCATGTGTGTACATGCTTGCACGTGCATGAAACCTGATTTTTCCCTCCCTCAGTTTGTGAGCTGGCGGGGGAGGGAGGGCAGAGCCAGGGGAGTGGCCAACTTCTTACCCCCTTAACCTCCACTCCTGGTCTCTGTGATTCTGCAAGAGATCCCAAATGCACAACTGGAATAGCATTGTGTTCAAGGACCCAAAAGATCTAGGTGCTGGTTCTGGTTCATCCACTTTCCTGGGAAAGCCACCTCCCCTTTCTGAGCCTCTGTCTCTCCACCTCTAAAATGGGGTTATTTCACAGGTGAGGCTGTGCCTTCCCTGAGAGGGGCTGGTAATTTGCCCATGAGCACACAGTAAGCCTTTTTCTGCCTCAGGACCTTTGCACATATTGGCCCCTCTGACTGGAGCTCTTTTTCCTCTGCTCTTCCTATTTAATTCGACCTCCTCTGAGAAGCCTGACTTGATCAACCCGTCTAAAGTCGTCATCCCTATTTGTCTCTTCATAGCGCCGTTGCTTCTTCTTCATAGAACCGCCCTTACAATGTGTAATTGTGTATTTATTTGTATGTTTACTTCTTTAGTGTCTGTCTCTTCACTAGGCTGTAAGCTCCCTGACAGCAGAAGATAATCAGGCTAATCTTGTTCCTGCCATATCTCCACCAGCTGGCATGGCATCTAGTACATGGCAGGTGTTCAATCAATACAATATAAATTCCTTTTTGAAATAGGAAGTCTGTACAAAATCCAAAAGTTACAAACGGAGGAAATCTGTCTCAAACCCAGGTCCCCTAGACATCCATTGCCTTCTATGGAGAAGAAACTTGCTTTTTTAATACATAGCTGCAGGATAGTCTCTGCAAATATTAGTATACTATGGCTAAAAACATAAAAAATGGTAACAAAACTAGATACCCTGACCTTCAATGTCATTTATATTATTGTGGATCTACATAATTGATTTAGTCATTTCCAGATTCTTGGAATTAATGGAATGCTGCAACAAAAATCCTTGAACATATTATTATCATCTGTGTAAACTTAAATGAATTTCTAGAAGCACAATTGGCTGGTTCAAAGGGTACTTGTCTTCAAAATTTTTGACAAATATTGTCAAATTCACTTAAAAAAAAAAAGATTTTAATTGGGGAAAGAGAACAGGACTTGATTGGGGAACAGTGTGTATTTCCAGGACTTTTCCAAGTCAAGTTGTTGTCCTTTCAGTCTTAGTTGTGGAGGGTGCAGCTCAGCTCCAGGTCCAGTTGCCGTTGTTAGTTGCAGGGGGTGCAGCCCACCATCCCTTGCGGGAGTCCAACCGGCAACCTTGTGGTTGAGAGCCCACTGGCCCATGTGGGAATTGAACTGGCAGCCTTCAGCATTAGGAGCACGGAGCTCCAACCGCTTGAGCCACCGGGCTGGACCTCAAATTCACTTTTTAGAAGTTTACTTTTTAACTAAAATTCACTTTCACCAGTATTGAATGTGAGTGCCTGTTTTTTTCAACACCCTTACCAACATAATGTGTCATCAGACATTTCATCTTTGCCAATCTGGTGAAAAACTGCATATCATTTTAAGTTATATTTCTTTTATTACAAGTGAGGTCAGACATCTCTTTATATTTTAAAAATTTGTATTTTCTTCTGTGAACAGTTTATTTTCTTTGTCTATTTTTTATTGGATTAAAAAAATAGGAACTCTTTCCATATTGAGGAAATTGATATTTTACCTGTGTATCATGGAGGGTCCCAGCAGGAAACAGATGGCATGCTCAAACCAGTTGAATCTGCAGGTGTCAAACAGGGATATTTACAAGTGGGTAGGCAGGGAGTAGGGGAGTTGGAGGGGTGGTCAGTTGCCTGAAAGGTACTACTGGAGGGGACAGCTACTTGAGCCCCAGGGAGAGAGCTGCATGGGGACAGATGCCTGAGAGGACATCTCCCATCTCCCCTTGTTAGAGCTTCCATTCCTTGAACCCAGCTTAGAAACCATAGGGCAGGAGAGCCTGTGGATGAGGGCCAGGCGGTCAGCCTCCCATTACAGAGAGCCGGGTGAAGGGTGGGAGGGGTCCTGGAGGGGCAAAAGCAAAGCTGTCCAGCACACATTCATTGCATGTCTTTGGATTTTTCATGCTTCTTTTAAATACAGAAATGATTTCTTTTTATTTCGTAGAAGCGATCTTTTACAGCTTTTGGGCTTATATCAAATTTAGAAAGGCTTTTTCTACTCTCAGATTATTTAAAAAAATCAATTCCATGTTTACTTCTGGCCTCTTATGGTTTTATAACTAACATTTAAATTTTTGATCCATCTGAATTTATTTTGGTGTTAAGAGGGAGGTAGGACCCAAT
This sequence comes from Rhinolophus sinicus, assembly GCF_057876585.1. NCBI lineage: Eukaryota > Metazoa > Chordata > Mammalia > Chiroptera > Rhinolophidae > Rhinolophus > Rhinolophus sinicus. The sequence goes on from NC_142503.1 coordinate 102,125,365, forward strand.
TTTTTTTCAACATTATTTGTTCAATAATATATCTTTTCCCCACTGATTTGAAATGTTTCCTTTTAATAAAAGCTTGCATGAATGAGTGAATTGGCAGCACTGCTGGGAACAAACACTGCTCTGTCATCTGCCACACAGCACGAGGCCCTGCCTGGGGTCTCTCCCTAGAGCCCTTCCATACCCCTCGTGTCCTCTGAATCTCCAGAGTGGAGCTGGTGTGTGGTCCACAAGGAGGTGTAGCTCCTGGGCTGGCCCAGTCGCGAGTACCAGTGTGCCAGCGGGGGGTGGGGGTGGGGGTGGGCATGCATATCAAATGCTAGTCCAGGGGGTGTGTGTATAAGTCTGCAGATGTGGGGGCACCCACTGTCTGAGGGTGCATGCACATGGGCAAGCTTGGGCTTGGAGTGGTCAGGCGTATACATGTGCGTGAGTTTGCCAGGTGTTATGTTCAGGTGGATCAGCACGCCAGCCAGGTATGTGCATGCTTGCAGCCAGGTGGGTGTTTGCAGGTGTGCCTCCTACCTCCTGTGCCCTCAGGGCCAAGGGAGCCACTCAGTCGCGTGCTTGAGAGTCCTTCTTGCCGTGAGAATCAAGGAATCTTAGTCCCAGATTTGCGCCCCCTCTGAGGTGGGGGTGGATGTGGGGAAGCAGCTGGCAGGTTAATCACGCAGGTTTGTGAAGTGTGTTTCTGCTGTAGTTTGCTGGCAATGGTCACACCTGAGAACCTGGAGCCCTGAACCTGGTGACTGGGAGCAGAGACCCTACCCAGAGTTTTGGGGGCCACGGTGTGGAAAATGAGTACTGGGTGAAATCCAGGCAGAACTCAGCTTCCACCCACACATCAGAGAGGCTGTGCTCAGGGCTAGTGTCCACCTCACTCCCAGGTCAGGAGGGCCCGGCAGCAGGGAAGGCCTCATACATTCCACACCCCACACATAGCTTCTAGGTGGGGACATTGATGCCCAGACTGGGTGTCTTGTCCAGAGCCCCTGGTCAGCAGCCCACCTGGCGTGAAAAGTAGCATCTCCACACCCCAACCTCAGAGGGCCCCTAGTCTGATGGTGGAGGCAGTGGGCCACGTTGGGGAGAGAGAGAGAGAGAGAGAGAGAGAGAGAGAGAGAGAGAGAGAGAGAGAGAGAGAGAGAGAGAGAGAGAGAGAGAGACAGGTGGGGTGGGGGTGTAGGCAAAGGTGCTGCTACTCAGATGGAACCCTGAGTGCTGAAAGGACTTTCCGGGGAAAGCACTCTCGGCCCCCCAGCAGTGTGCCCTATACCCTCTGGAGAGATTTATGGGCTCTGACCTCATCCCTGTCGGCTGTGGAGGAGTTTTGGCTGAGACCCAAGCTGGATCCTTCTCTCTCACCTTTCCTGGCTCAGTCCCCAGGCCCCTGACCGTCTCTGGACTGGCTTCCTGCACTCAGTTGGTCAACACTCATGAAGACTGTTGTAGCCGGGCTACACACAGGGGACACAGATGAAGAAGAACAGGGCCCTGGACTCTTTCAGGAGGACCCAACCCAGCCCCTGGGGAGGCGGTCAGGGATGCCTCTGAAAAAGGGTGGGGGAGCCAGAGCAGGTCTTAGGGACAGAATGTACTAAGAGTGAGAGGCCCTCCTCTGGAGTAGCACAGCGGGTGTCCAGGCTTTCCTGGGGCAGGCAAAGGGGGTGGGCGGTGGCCTGTCCCACTGGGAGGTAAGTTTCCTTCTGGCAGCTCCTTCTCACGCAATGGTCCGGAAGGGGTTGGGGGCCCATTGTTCCCTGGCACGCCAACATCCCCCCCCCAGCCTCTGGGTGGGGGGAGCAGTGGAAGGAAGTGGGCTGAGTCCAGGCCCTGGCAAGACCCCAATAGTAAGAGGGTACAGGGTCCTGGGAATGCCGGCTCACACATGTGTCTGGTGTAAGCACAGCAGCGTCAGCAACACATGTCATGGGTTTGGTCCTGTCCTGAGCCCATCCTTCCCAGCCTTCCGTGTGTGTGTGTGTGTGTGTGTGTGTGTGTGTGTGTGTGTGTGTGTGTGTGTAGCATTAACCTGATACCTGGCACTTTACACACTCTATCTCATTAAGCCTCCCACCAACCCCGTGGGGTAGGATTACCATGCCCAGCTGCAAGATGAGAAAATCTAGACTCAGAAAGGTTGTGTAACTGGCTCAGGGTTAGTGAATGAGCTGGGATTTGGACCTCTCTCTGAGCCAGCCTCCTCCCTTATCCCCTTTCCCTTTCCCAGGCCATGCTGGGAATTGGACTCTTATCATTAAAAACTGGCCCAAGATGGAGTGGGGGGTGCCAAGTGGAAGGGGTGGCCTGGGGAAGCATATCAAGTATCACCACATTATCCTGAAACCAGAAAAATCCGCTGGTACACAGAGCCCACCAGGAGAGTGCAGGTGGCCTCAGTGAGGACCAGAGGTGACCTTTCTCATTAGTGCAAGGTAAGGGGCACTTGCCCAAAAGTGCCCTCTCCTCTGCACAGTCTGAGAGCCCAGCACAGCTGCATGTCTTTGAAGCACAGCTCTAACTCCAGGGGTCCTATGCACCTGGTGTTACATCATGGTGGAGGGGTAACCAGAGTGCAGGGTCCTGGGGATGAATTTCGAAGGCGGGTATCACTGAGGGATGGGGAGCTTGGCTCAGGGTGTGACTATCTCAGGGTCAAGAGCCCATGACAAGGATAAGGTGGAGGGCAGATTCATGGACTGACTTTTGACATGTAAACTTTGGACTAAGAAAGTCCAGCTTCTGCTTGGTTTCCCCCCTCAGACAGTGCATTTACCACCCTTCTTTCAGTCTGCTCGCTCCTCAGATTTCTTTGTCAATTGGGAAATTCTTCCTTGGGGAGTAAGTTTCTTTAAGGCTGAAACTTATCTGGGCAGATCTGGGGTTCCTTAGGGACTGGGTACATTTGCATAGGGTCTCATGTGATTCTGGGAGAGAGGTCATCCTCAGGGAAAAAGGAGCCAGGCAGGACCACCAGGCCCAGTGTCATAGCCCTCTTCAGTGAAGGGGTGAGCTGGTTTGGAATAAGAACAGTGGTGGTTCTTTCTTTAATTTATCAGGAGATCCAGTCTTAGAGGATCAGGGACGACTGAGAGCAAGGGCAGGTAGCTTTGCACTGAGGGTGTGAAGATAGGAAAATGACGATTGGAGGCTCTTGTGCCCTTCTGCAGCTCTTCTAGCTTTTCCCCTGTGCCATTGTCTCTCCTGCCCAGTGTGCAGGGCCCACCTGCCAAAGCCACTAGCATGCTATGACTATTTGGCTAGAGGTGGGCATGGCTCCAAGGGGACCTAATTGCTGACTGACTTGTGACCTTTGACCTATACAGCTTTGCTCAAAAAGACGGATTGAGCCAATCAAATGCCCCTCTCAAGAACCTAAATTAAGATATATAAAGGGTGGTGGTAGACATTTGAGATGAAAGGAGTTGAGGATCTGAACTGGACATGCTGGGAGACTTAGAGAAGTCACTTAACTTTCCCTGTGAAGCAGAGGTGGGGTTCCCCACCAATCTCATCTTCACCAAATGTACCCCATCCCAGTGCTCCGCACCTCAAAGTTTGCCAGCCCCTCACGGGGTCTTGCCCATAGACTTAACTGAGGCTGGCAGGACAGGGTCATTGTTACTGGCCCAATCCTCAGGTTTTCAGTGCAGGAGAAGACCTCAGAGGTGGCTAAAGATGGGGGTCTGAGGCCCAGAGAGGGGGAGGGACTTGGCCAGTGTCACCCACACTGAAAACCTGAGCTCAGGGCTCTTAACTGTCCAGCCATGGTTCATTGATCATGTAGCATTTCTGAGCAGCCCTGGCTGAGGACGTGAGGTAAGGCAGGGGGAGGGGCTCTGCACAGGTGGAGGGGACATAGCCCTGGGTTCCCCCCTCCCAACCAATCCCCAGTTCATGCTTTCTGAGCCTGGGGTTCCTTATCTCCACAGGTTGTAAGAACAGCCTGGGATGATGTGTGTGTCCAGAGTCTGCCCAGGAAGGGGCAGGCCAGAACTGTTCCAGCCTGCCTGCTGTGGGGAGCAGGAATGGGGAGGGGGAGGAGAGGGAGCAAAGTTTCCAGGTCTAATTCCTCCCACTTTGGACATGGCCAGAGGGGAGCTCTAGGCTAACCTGAGTGAGTTAAAGATTGGCCAGGTGTGCGTGAGAAGCTCAGGTCAACTCCTGACCACAGGGAGCCAAGTGGGGCAGTAACCGTTGGGTGACTAGTGGGCCTGAAACTCTGGCCATGGCTGTTTGTTGCTTGTTGGGCCTTTATATACTCGTATGCCACTAGGGTGCACCAATGTTTTCCACTGGTTAGGGGCTCTGAAGGATGGGACCTTGTCCCCCTCAGACTGGAGCTCCCAGAGCAAGGCCATGTTTCCCTCAGATAGGGCCATGTTTCCTGAGACTCCCAACTTTCAGTTGTGGTCCTCTCCTGAGACTGGGACCCTCAGAGCAGGCTCATTTCCCCTCAGATTGGAGCCTGCAGGTAGGACTGTGTCTCCTCCTCAGTTTGTGATGTCCAGGACAGAGTCACACCCTGCTCAGCCTTAGCTTCCCAGGACAGGACTCTGTCTGCCCCCTCAGACGGGGTCCCCAAGGGCAGAGCTGTGCCGCCTTCATTTGACTGGTGAGCTGAGTCTTCTCTCAGATGGAGGTTCCGTGAAGCATTGGCGGAACCAATTGGGTTTAAGGACAGGCATGGACACAGACAGATGAAGCTCAGGTGAGGTGCTTCCTCCCTCCAGGATTTTAGCACAGAGGCCAGCTGATTTTACTTGGTAAATTTATTATTTTCTTCAAAGTCTCAGACAGCAATGATTACTTCCAGAATGCCACTGGATGAACACTTTGGAAATGGTTTGGCTCCTTTTCATCTTATCTTAGAGAATCATAATTCGTAGGACAGATAAAGCTGAGTCTTGATTAGTAATAAAGTAAACAAAAATAAACTGAGGGAAGGCTTCCGCAAGAGTGCAGGTGGTACGTTTATGGTAATAGCACCTCCTGCTGGTCAAGGGTGGCATTGCACCTTACCTCTATTAGTCTTTGTGGCTTCTACTCAGACAAGTGGTAGGAAGTGAGTGAGGTCCAGCGGTTCTGTATGTGGGCTATTCCGAAAGGGGTGATGGCAGGGTCAAAACTCTGTAAACTCATCCCTAGACTTCAACACCTAGGGGTTGGTCCCCATTTGAACCACCTTCTTATGAAATTTTCAATTTGAACTATTGGTGGCGATTTTTTTCTACAGAACACATCTGTCATACAGTAATGAAAGTCAACAGGAAAACAGGATTCACTTTGCAGAGAGCCACACTACTGCCCATGTTGCTGGATGAGTCTATTCCAGAAAACAGGGGGTTATGGTAGATGGGTGGGCAAAGACATTCTTTCCGTGTCATTCTTTCCTACCTCCTTATAGGATCCTCCCTGAGGAGTCCTCCATCATTTTCCTTCCGCCATCCCCCACACTTGGGTGGGTACTCCAGAGTCACAATATAACCAGTTTGTCCCTCCAAGGAAAGAGCTTTGTGTCCTTGGAAAGAGCTTTGTTTGGGCTGGAGGGACATGAAGAATGCTGGTGGTCAGTTCAGGTGTGTCTGGGGAGGGAAGACGCCTAAATCTCAGCATCCTCAAACTCTGTTTTTCTGTCTCTGTTTTGCGTGGGGAGGAGCCTTGCTCACACACAGGAGATGAAACATAATGAACAGTTCTCTCATTTTGTAAGGAACAAAACAAACTTATTATATACATAGAACCTAGTGCTTTTATGAGATCAGCTAATCCAACGCTGCCTCCATTTTGCAGGTGGAAAGACTGAAGGTGAAACTAGGGACTTTCAGAGTGGAAAAGGGGGCTCTACCACTGTGGAAGTGAGCACAGTGAGTGCTCCTCTCTCAGGGCTATGTGGAGAGAGGGGAAGGCCTGAGCCTTTTTTTTTTGGCAATATTTTATTGTGTTACTAACATTTTTTTTTTTTTTTTTTTTTTTAAGATTTTATTTCTGAAGGGGAACAGGACTTTATTGGGGGAACAGTGTGTACTTCCAGGACTTTTTCCAAGTCAAGTTGTTGTCCTTTCAGTCTTAGTTGTGGAGGGCGCAGCTCAGCTCCATGTCCAGTTGCCATTGTGAGTTGCAGGGGGCGCAGCCCACCATCTCTTGTGGAGTAGAACTGGCAACCTTGTGGTTGAGAGCCCACTGGCCCATGTGGGAATTGAACTGGCAGCCTTTGGACTTAGGCGCATGGAGCTCTAACCGCCTGAGCCCCCGGACTGGCCGCCTTTTTGTTTTTGTAATTGATAGACTTTATTTACTTTTTGATTCCCATCCTCCCACCCCCTGCCCTCTGGCAACCATCATCTAGTTCTCTATATCTATAAATCTGATTTTGTTTTTTAAATTAAATTTATTGGAGTGACATTGATTAATAAAATTACATAGGTTTCAAGTATACAATTCTATAATACATCATCTGTATATGCATTGTGTGTTCACCACCCACAGTCAAATCTCTTTTCGTTAACATATATTTGACCCCCTTTACCTTTTTCTACTTCTCCCCACTCACTCCCCTTTCCCTCTGGCAACCACCACGCTGTTGTCTGTGTCTATCTGTTTTTATTTGTTTGTTGTTTTCAGTTTTATATTCCACATATAAGTGAAATCACATGATTCTCAACTTTTTATGTCTGACTTATTTCGCTTAGCATGTAATCTCAAGATCCATCCATGTTGCCCCAAATGGCAGTATTTCATTTCCTTATGGCTGAGTAATATCCCTTTGTATATATGTACCACATCTTTTTATCCAATCATCTATCGAAGCACACTTCAATTGTTTCCATGTCTTGGCCACTGTGAGTAGTGCTGCAGTGGATATAAATGTACATATATCTTTACAAAGAAATGTTTTCAAATTTTTTGGGTAGATACCTAGAAGAGGGATTGCTGGGTCATATAGTAGTTCTATTCTTAATTTTTTGAGGAACCTCCATATTATTTTCCATAGTGGCTGTACCAATTTACATTCCCACCAGCAGTGTATGAGGGTCTCCTTTTCGCCACATCCTCGCCAACATTTTTTTTGTTGATTTATTGATGGTAGCCATTCTGACAGGTGTGAGGTGATATTTCATTGTGTGGTTTTAATTTTCATTTATCTGATGAACATCTTTTCATGTCTATTGTCCATCTGCATGCCCTCTTTGGAGAAATGTCTATTCAGGTCCTCTGCCCATTTTTTAATGAGTTTGTGTGTGTGTGTGTGTGTGTGTGTGTGTGTGTGTGTTAAGTTGTATGAGTTCCTTATGTATTTTGGATATTAACCTCTTATCAAATGTATCATTTGTGAATATTTTCTTCTTTTTAGTAGGGTGGTTTTTTTTGATGGTTTCCTTCATATGCAAAAACTTCTTTTGGTTTGTGGTTATGAGGTTTATGTCTATTATTCTATATCTATAGCAGTCTATTTTAAGCTAATAGGAGTTTAAGTTAGAATATGTTCTCTAAGGACCACATTTTTACACCCCAGCCATGCTTTGTTATTGATGTCATGTTGTGTGTCTTTATGTGTTGTGTATGTCCTAACTACTTATTGTAGTTTAAGTTGAGTTTGATACATTGTTTTTTCTTTTGACCTTTGTGGTAACTTTTTAAATGTCTGATTTACTGTATTTATTAACTATTTGGCTTTACCTGTGAAAGTTTTTCCTTTCTCATGTTTTCTTATTTCTGCTTATGGCCTTTGCTTTTCTGTTTAAAGAAGGCCCTTTAATAGTTCTTGTACAGCTGGCTTAATGGTGATGAGCACCTTTAGTCTTTGCTTGTCTAGGAAACTATCTCTCCTTCAATTCTGAACGCTAACCTTGCCAGGTAAGTTATTTTTGGTTGTAGGTTCCTTTCTTTCAGCACTTTAAAGATGTCCTGCCACTCTCTTCTGGCCTATAAAGTTCCTGCTGAGAAATCAGTCTTGTGGGGTTTCCTTTGTATGTAATTCATTGTTTTCCCCTTGCTTCCTTTAAGATTGTCTCTATCTGTAACTTTTGCTATTTTAATTACAATATGTCTTGGTGTGAGTCTCTTTAGGTTCATCTTGTTTGGAACTCTCCGTGCTTCCTGGACCTGCATGTCATTTCCTTTCCCAGCTTAGGAAAGTTTTCAGCCATTATTTCTTAAAATAAAGCTTCTGTTCCTTTCTCCTTTTCTTCTCCTACAGGGATCCCTATAATGTGAATGTTTGAGCGCTTGATGTTGCCCCAGTGGTCCCTTAAACTGTCCTCAGTTTTTAAAAGTTCTTTTTTTCTTTTTGCTGCTCTGATTGGTTGATTTCCACTCATCTGTCTTCCAGGTCACTGATCCGTTCTTCTATATTAGCTGATCTTCTGTTGGTTTCTTCTAATGTATTTTTTCATTTCAGTGATTGTATTCTTCACGTTGGCTTTGTTCTTTAGTACACTGCCTAACTCTGTTGCAGGTCTCCCTAAGCTCCTCAAGTCCGTTCTCAACTTTGGTGAGCATCCTTATGATCTTTTTGTTTTGTTTTTAATTCTTTATCAGACAAATTACTTATCTCCATTTCCCTAGGGTGTTTTTCTGGAGATTTTTCTTGTTCCTTCATTTGAGAGATATTCTTCTGTCTTTTCATTTTGTTTGACTTTTTATGTTTATATGAATTAGACATATCTATGTCTCCCAGTCTTTAAAAAGTGTTCTTATGTATAAGCAGCCTCTGTGTTGGCTATGTGTGCTGGGTGGTTTTGGGAGGCTGGTTGGGGCCAAGCAGGTGCCTATGGTGTCCAGGACACCGGCCCACTGAGCCAGAGAGGCTCCAGGTGAGGAGCCCATGTGTGTGTTGTAATGCCCTGTTGATCCTGCATGCTCCCTTAGTTCCGGCTGAAAGGGGCTGGCTCGGTGGTATGTCTGGGAACATGCTGCAGCAACCTTGTAGGTAGTTCAGAGCACCCGAATAGAGCCCTCACCCACTCTATGGTGGTGGAAGGGTACATAAAGGCACTCACAGGCACCTCTGGCCCCGGAAAATTCCTGCAATCCCCGCAAAGCTCCTGTGTTTTCCCAGCCTTCTCTACAGTCTCTGTCTCTCTCGTTTTAAAATTTTTTCTCAAGTTTTAAAAATTCACATTGGCAATTTATTCACAAGAAAGTATTAGCAACACTTTTTAAATTTTTATTAAATGCAGTGGGGTGACATTAGCTAATAAAATTTTATGGGTTTCAAGTATAAAACTCTATAATATATAATCATGTGTATATTGCATTGTGTGTTCACCACACAGTCACATCTCCTTTTGTCACCATATATTTGGCTCCCTTCACTCTTTTCCACCTCTCCCCGCTCCCTTTTCCGTCTGACATCCACAATACTATTCTCTGTGTCTAATGGTTTTTGTTTGTTGCTTTCAGTTTTATATGTGGATATGAGTGAAATAACATGGTTCTTGACTTACGTTTGACTTATTTCACTTAGTATGATATTCTCAAGATCTATGTTGTCACAAAAGGCACTATTACATCTTTTCTTATGGCAGAGTAATATTCCATTGTGTATATGTGCCACATCTTTTTTAATCCAATCATCTATCAAAGCACACTTTGGTGGTTTCCATGTCTTGGCCACTGTGAGTAGTGCTGCAATGGACATAGGTGTACATATATCTTTATGAATAAATATTTTCAAATTTTTCGGGTAGATACCTATAAGAAGGATTGCTGGGTCATATGACAATTCTATTCTGAATTTTTTGAGCCTCTAGATTATTTTCCACAGTGGCTGTACAGACTCTGTCTTGTTTGATATACAGAAAGTGGTCTTGTGAGTAGACTTCATTTTTTTGAATAATTTTAGGTTATAGGAAAATGAGTGGAAAATAGAGAATTTCAATATATCTGCTCTCCCTGCTCCCAGTTTCCCTAATATTAACATCTTGCATTAGTAGATATGTATTTTTCTCTCATTAAACTTTGTTTTAATGGGTCTCAAAATTCTGTGACAGATTTTTTGGTCAAGTTGTTTTCATTAAAAAGTACTGATTTTAAAAAACGAATAACTTAAACACACACACACACACACACACAAATGGTCCACAAAACATTCTCCTTTCCTTCTGAAGGTTTTATGAAGCATTGTATTCATTAACCAGTCTTTCAGTATTACACTTAAATGGCCAACAGAGACATACAGTCTGAGACCGTTCTTACACCACTGATTAAGACTGGGGTGGCAGGTGTTGGGGATACTATTCATTTAGCCTTCTGAGCTTTCTAGGCAGATGTGGTGACCTTGCCAGCTTCAACTGCCTTCTTTTTTTTTTTTTTTAAATAAATTTTATTGGGGAATATTGGGGAACAGTGTGTTTCTCCAGGCCCATCAGCTCCAAGTAGTTGTCCCTCAATCTAGTTGTGGAGGGCGCAGCTAAGCTCCAAGTCCAGTTGCCATTTTCAATCTTTAGTTGCAGGGGGCACAGCCCACAATCCCATGTGGGAATTGAACCGGCAACCTTGTTGTTGAGAGCCTGCGCTCTAACCAACTGAGCCATCTGGCCGCCCCAACCTGCCCATTTTTAAAAATAGATTATTTTTTGCTATTGAGTTGCACAGATATTTTCTCCTTTTTAGTAAGTTGCTTTTCATTTTGTTGATAGTTTTCTTTGTTGCACAGGAGCTTTTCAGTTTGATGTAGTCCCACTTGTTTATTTTTTCATTTGTTTTTGGTGTCAAATCCAAAAAAAATCGCCAAGATTGATATCAAGGAGCTTACCGCTTATGTTTTCTTTTGTTTTAATTTTTTTAAATTAGTTTCAGGTGTACAAAACAATATAATGGTTAGACATTTATACCCCTCACAAAGTGATAGCCCCCTCCCCCACTCTACTGCCCCTCTGACATTGTATATAGCTGTTACAGTTCCACTGACTGTATTCCCTATGCTGTACTCCACATCATATGTATATATAATATATATATAGCCAAAAATGTATACACATTTTAAGAAAGGGAAAAACTATTAAAATTGTAATACACAATATATACTGATAACAAAAGATGAATACAAGTCACTTTTGACTTCTGCAATTACAAGAGGTGCTCAAAGTGGTTACCATCAGCATCCAGACACTTCTGATTATGGCGAACTACTGCTTGAGCAACGTTGACCAAAGTGTCCACTTGTATCCATTTTTGGCACCCCTGGTATATATTTAATTATAGTTGACTGCTTATGTTTTCTTATAGGAGTTTTATGATTTCAGGTCTTATGTTCAAGTCTTTCATGTATCTTGAGGTAATTTTTGTGTATGGTGTAAGAGAGTGGTCCAGTTTCATTCTTTTGCATTATGGCTGTCCACTTTTTCCAACACCATTTATTAAAGAGATTGTCCTCTTGAAACCAATATAAAATGATATTGAATGTCAACTGTAATTGAACAAGACAAATGAAAAAAAGAGTTTATCTTTCCCCATTATATATTCGTGGCTCCTTTGTCATAAATTAATGGACTATTAATGTGTGGGTTTATTTCTGGGCTCTCTATTCTGTTTCATTGATTTATGTGTCTATTTTTATATTTTACAATATTGTATTGATCACTGTATCTTTGTAATATAGTTTGAAACCAGGAAGCATGTCTCCAGCTTTGTTCTTCTTTCTCAGAACTGAGTCTTCTGTGGTTCCATACAAATTTTAGGATTGTTTGTTCTATCTCTGTGAAAAATGCCTTTGGAATTTTGATAGGGATTACATCAAATCTGTGGATTGTTTTGGGCAGTTAATATGGACAATTGTAAAAATGTTAATTCTTCCAATCCATGAGCATGAACTATCTTTCAATTTATTTGTGACTTCTTCAATTTCTTTCATTAAATCAAAGTCTTATAGTTTTCAGTGTATAAGTCTTTCACTTCCTTGGTTAAATTTATTCCTAGATATATATATTTTTTTATGCAATTGTAAATGGGATTGTTTCTTAATTTCTTCTTCTGCTAGTTTGTTATTTATGTATAGAAATTCAACTTCTGTGTATTTTTGTATATTGTAGAATTTTGTATATTGATTTTGTATCCTGAAGTCATTTATTAGTTCTAATAGTTTTTTGGTGGAGCCTTTTGGGTTTTCTGTATATAGTATTGTCATCTGCAAATAGTGACAGTTTTACTTCTTCCTTTCCAATTGGGATGGTTTTTATTTCTTTCTCTTGCCTAATTTATCTGGACTTCCAGTACTATGTTAAATAAAAGTGGTGAGAGTGGGCGTCCTTGTGTTTTTCCTGATTTTAGAAGAAAAGCTTTCAGCTTTTCATCATTGACTAGGATGCTAACTGTGAGCTTGTTATATATGGCTTTTACTATGTTGAAATACGTTCCCTCTATTTGCACTGTGCTGAGTTTTTATAATAAATGAATGTTGAATTTTGTTAAATGCCTTTTCTGCATCTATTGAGATGATCGTTTTGTTAATGTGGTGTGTCACATTGATTGGTTTGCAGATGTTGAAGCATCCTCACATCCCTGGAAGAAATCCAACTTGATCATGGTCTACGATCCTTTTAATGTGTTGTTGAATTTGGTTTGTTAATACTTTATTGAGGATTTTTAAATCTATGTTCATCAGGGATGTTGGCCTGTTGTTTTCTTTTCTTGTGGGGTTTTTGCCTGGTTTTGATATCAGAGTAATGCTGGCCTCATAAAATGAATTGGAAGTATTCTTTCCTCTTCTATTTTTTTGGAAGAGTTTGAGAAGGATTGGTATTGATTCTTCTTTGAATGTTTGGTAGACTTCACCAGTGAAGCTGTCTGGTCCTGGACTTTTGTTTTTTGGGAGGTCTTTGATTACTGATTCAATCTTCTTACTAATAATTGGTCTGTTCAGATTTTCTGTTTCTTCATGATTCAGTCTTGTAGGTTTTATGTTTCTAGGAATTTATCCATTTCTTCCAGGTTATCCAACTTGTTGGCATCCAGTTGTTCATAGCGCTCTCTTTATAATCCTTTGCATTTCTGGGTTATCAGTTGTACTGTCCCCTCTTTCATTTCTAATTTTATTTATTTATCTGCTTGGTGAGTCTAGCTAAAAATTTGTCAATTTTATTTGTAATATCATTTCAAAGAACCAGCTCTTTGTTTCATTGATCTTTTCTACTGTGTTTTTAGTCTCTATTTCACTTATTTCCGTTCTGATCTATATTATTTCCTTCCTTCTACTACTTTTGAGCTTCATTTGTTCTTCTTTTTCTTGTTCCTTGAGATATAAAGTTAGGTTGTTTCCTTGAGATTTTCTTGTTTCTTGAGGTAGTCATTTATTGCTATGAACTTCCCTCTTAGAACTGCTTCTGCGTTGGTATGTTGTATTTCCATTTTCATTTGTCTCAAGGTATTTTTTCAATTTCTTTTTTGATCCACTTGTTGCTCAGTAGCACATTGTTTAATTTCCACATATCTGTGAATTTTCCAGTTTCCTTCTTGCAATTGATTTATTTTCTCATACTATTGTGGTCAGAAAAGATGTTTGATATGATTTCAGTTTTCTTAAAATTATTAAGATTTGTTTTGTGGCCTAACATGTGATCTATCCTGGAGAATGTTCCAGGTGTACTTGAGAAGAATGTGTGTTCTGTTGCTTTTGGATCAAATGTTCTGTATATATCTGTTAAGGCTATCTAGTCTAATGTGTCATTTAAGGCCAATGTTTCCACATTAATTTTCTGTCTGGATGATCTATCCATTGATGACAGTGGAGTATTAAATTTCCCTACTATTATTGTATTGCTGTCTATTTCTTTCTTTAGGTCTGTTAATATTTGCTTTATATATTTAGGTGTTCCTGTGTTGGGTGAATAAATACTTATGAATGTTATATCCTCTTGTCGAATTGACTATCATTCTGTAATGACCTTCTTTGTCTCTTATTACAGTCTTTGTTTTAAAGTCTATTTTTGTCTGATGTAAGTATATCTACCCCAGCTTTCTTTTGGTTTCCATTTGCATGGAATATGTTTTCCATTCTTTCTCTTTCAGTCTGTATGTCCTTGTAGCTGAAGTTAGTCTCTTGTAGGCAGCTTATGGATGGCCCTTTTTAAAAAAAATCCGTTCAGCCACTCTGTTTTTTGATTGGAGAATTTAGTCCATTTATATCCAAAGTAATTATTGATAAGTATGTATTTATTGTCATTTTGCAAATTGCTTTGTAGTCCTTCTGTTCCTTTCTTTTTCTCTTGCCCTCTTCCTTTGTGATATAATGATTTTCTATAATGGTATGTTTGGATTCCTTTTTCTTTGTCTTTCGTGCATCTACTATAGTTTTTGCTTTGTGGTTACCATGAGGCTTACATATTTATAACCATCTAGCTTTTTAAAATTGTTATTCCAGTAGGTATGAAATGGTATCTCATTGTGGTTTTGATTTGCATTTTTCTATTAACCAATGATGTTAAGCATCTTTTAGCGTCTGTGTCCATTTGCGTATCTTTTTTACAGAACTGTCTATTCAAGTCTTTTTCTGAGTTTTGAATTGTGTTTTTTTGTTGTTGTTGAGTTGTAGGCGTTCCTAATTATATTCTGGATATTAATCCTTTATTAGATATATGAATTGCAAATGTTTTCTCCCATTTTGTGGCTTATCTTTTCACTCTTTTGATAGTGCTCTTTGATGAGACCTGGGGCTTTTGCAGGTAATCTAAGTATTTCTGGGGAGTTTATCTTCTCCTAGCTGAGGATGAACAAATCAGGGCCTTGTGGGGAGTCAGATGCTCTACCTTTTGAGGATGAGACATGAGGGATCCCCATTCACCCATCTGAGTTTGGCCCTCAAGGCTGGGCCCCTTCCTCCCTGTTCTCTTTAAGTGTTGAAAGACTTGACTCATACAGGAAAAGAGAAAAGAGGGAAAGATGTACCCATCAATGACTGGGCCTAGTCTCAGGACTCAAAAAACCATTCATGCTACAACATGGATGAACCTTGAAAACATGCTAAGTGAAGAAGCCAGTCACAAAAGACCACATATTGTATAATTGCACTTATATGAAATGTCCAGAGTAGCCGAATCTACAGAGACAGAAAGAAAATTAGTAACTGCCTGGGGCTGGTAGGGCAGGGAAGGTGGGTTAAGGCGAAATGGGCAGTGACTGTTAATGGATATGGGCTTCTTTCTTGGGTGATGAAAAGGTTCTAAAGGTGATTGTTGTGTGATAGCACAACTCTGTAAATATACTGAAAGCCATGGGTTGTACACTTTAAGGAGGTGAATTGTATGTTATATGAATAAGGGGGAGCAAAATAAGACCCCAAATATGCCAGTTCAGCATATTGATGATTTTGAATTAAAGTTACTTAAGAAAGAGCTGGTCCAAGAAGAACTCTCTACCCCTTTTTTGTCCCCCTGAAAGCAGGAAATAAAAAATCCCCTATGTGAAGATTTCCTTCCTATATCAGGCATACTTGTCACCTGAGACAGGGAATTCAAGGCCCAGAAGGCTATATAAACAAACTTTGTTACTTCTTCATTAATTTGCTACCTGAAGCCCAAACTCCTTTGTTTTGTCAAATCTTCACAAATAATTGTTTATTTGTTTTAAAAGTATAAAAGCAGCCTGCATCAGTCATTTCTTTGAGTCTCATATTTCTATGGCCTTCTGTATGTACAAAATTAAATTTGTTTTTTTCCTCTTAATCTGTCTTATGTCAACTTAATTTTAGGCCAGCCAAAGAATCTAGAAGGGAAAATGGGAAAAATTCTCTTCTCCTGCATGAATTATATTTCAATAAAGGCATTACTGAAAGAAATAAAGAAAGGAAAAAAAAGGCTGAGGCCCATGGTGACCCCTATCCTTCCTTCTGCATCAGCATGCTGGTGCCTTCTTCACTTGACAGAGAAGCGTAGCCGTGCCTGGACATGCTCACAGTGGGCATGCTTCATGGTCAGCCCGTAGATGGGGGTTAGGTCCACTTTCACACCCGGTGGCACACTGAACTCCAGCTGCTGTAGCAGGATGGCCAGGAAAAGGAAGATCTCCGATTTGGCCAGCACCTCCCCTATGCACCGGCGCTTGCCCAGGCCAAAGAGAATCACTTTCTCACTCAAGGTCTTGTTGATGGCAGTCCCATCAGCAGTGAGGAATCGCTCCGGCCGGAACTCAAATGGGTCCTCCCACAGCTTCCTGCAAGAGGAACAGAGGAACTGGGATGTCTGGGCTGGGAGGCTCTGGGAGGAAAGGCCTGGAGGGAGGCTTCTGAACAGACTTCTGTTGATATCACAAGTGTTAGAATAGATCAAGAGCAATGAAAGGAGAGTGGGGAAAGGGACCAAACTATACTTGAGGGCTTATTTCTTTTATATAGTTCTTTCTAAAATGATCAGCCTTGAAAATAGTGCTTTTTAATATTAAATTATCTTCCTTCTCATTAGTATACAAGGGGAATCCATAGTGTATCTTGGTTTATGCTTATTGTTTTAGAGTAATTACTGACAGCATCCCACACTCAGAAGTGCCCCTGTTTGGATGGTAAATGATGTGGTCCCCCTACCCATAGACTAAAGAAGGGTTTTCCAAAGAGAGGTTCCTAGGCCATCCGCAGCAAATCATCTGAGTACTCCACCTTAGCTACCAAAGTGGAAGCTTGGGGGGTGAGGTGCTAAAATCCACAACCAACTTCCTGGTTAATGCTTTTTTTTTTTTTTTTGTCTTTCCCCTGGTTAATTCTTATGCGCTGTAAAGTTTGAGAAACATGAACCTAAATTTTGTCACTTAGAGAAGGTTCTGTAGCAATCGAGGCACTATTCCTTTGTTACATGACACAACCAGTTTCTAGAGGAGCAGCCAGTCCTTCCCAACTGCTGACCTTCACACGCTTGTTAGTGGGGGGGCGGACTTACCGGTCATGATTGACATGCCACTGATTTACGAAGACGCAGCGCTCCTTGGGAATGTAGAAGCCATTCAGTGTTGTGTCCCTTGTTGTGCTGTGGAGGGAAGAGGGCTCTGTCAGACTCAGGGGCTGGAAAACTGGGGCCTGGCTCTGGGAGCTTCTTGCTCCTACACCCACCCCACCCCAACAGCCTGCCCACCACGGTCTCCATGTCCTCCACAGGGAGGACATGGCAGGAGGAGGGAAGGGGGAAAATGATCCTTCCCCTTCCTTGGCTCCTGTTCTTCAGCCTAAACAAGTGTTTACGACACTTCTGTTTGTGCCCAGCTGTGTACTTGGCCATCTTCAGGAGCCTGGGGAATGCCCAGCATGGTCGAGGAGTTAGGCCTCTTACTCTGGGAATAACTAGACCAGCACATGGGCAGAGGAAGTGTGCACTAAACTCTCCTGACATTGTTAAAATCCCAGGATATAATCAGGGACAAATGATTGTAAGTCCTACAAGATATCCGAAATGAGCTGTGCCAGCTGGATGAGTCAAGAAAGGCTCCTAGGGGAGAAGTTTGTGTCAGGATTGATCTTGGGCAGGGATAGGATTCTGGTTAGCCAGAGAAGAGGTTAGAAGGCACTCGAAGCAGAAGGTCCAGTAAAAGCGAGGTTGGAGTCTGGCTGGCTCACGCTTGTGAGGAAGGGTGAGGTCAGCCTGGCCGCGGTGAGAGCACTTGTAGTGGGGAATGTGAGCTGAGATCAGGAGTGTGACTTTCTCCTGGGAACTGGGGAGTTTGGTCATATTTGGACTGAATAGGGGCAGACTAGAGGCCGAGGGTCTGTGAGGAACATGGTGTCATGGTCAGGAAGCAGGTGCTGAAGCAGGGCGAGAACTGAGATGCTTGGAGGAGAAACCATGGTGAGGATGAGGAGAGGGAGGGCACAATAGGTAGGACTCACCTGTGGGGGATGGTGAAGGGGACAAAGGAGGAGTGTCGGAAGGTCTCCAGGATGAAGGCCTCCAGATAGGGCAGCTGGGGTCTGTCTGAGAGCCGGGGCTGCCGTGCCCTGCCAATCACAGTGTCTGCAGAGCACAGAAGACAGACAGGGCTTACGGGCTGCCTGCCTGCTCCATGGTATCTGCGTCCCTTATTATCCCAAATGTCACTCTATGTCGTGTCACTCTACGTCTATTTACATGTCTGAGACCCACCAACCCTCTCCCAGCATCTTCTAGACAAGGGTGGACACAATTGTATGCCCAGGGCTTGCACATAGTAGGTATATAAGAGCTATATATAGATTGAACAAATGGCCTGGGGCCCCCAGGCTTCTCTCTACATACCCAGTTCCTCCTGGATCTTTCTCTGCATCTCAGGATTTGTAACAAGGTACATAAGGCTCCAGGAGATGGCTGTTGTGACTGTGTCAAATCCTAGGCAGCATGGGCAAGGTGAGGAAGGAAGGAAAACAGGAACAAGAAACCAACATTTACCAAGCACCCACCACGTACATATCAAGCATTGTCTTTCTCTGCCTCCCTCATTCCCACCCCCACCCCCCAACTTGAGTCACTGGTTTCATAATTAGCTGCTGGAACTACAGGGGCTTAGACTTATAGGCCAGAGAGCCCTTTATTGTTCAGATGGGGAAACTGAGGCCCCAAGGATGAGAGGGACTTGGCTGAGTTGGCACAGCCTGGGTTCAAACCCTGAACCTGGGCAGGTTTCCGTGTTCTGTACTGTCTGGTGTTTGGAGGCAAATTATCTGACGGACTTGGGCCTGGGCAGTTCTGTGGGTAAATGGCAGGCACTGATGGCTGGAGGGGCTGCGGCCTGTTTCCTACCGGCCCCAAAGATGTCGTTGATAAGGTTGACAATCTTCTCATGGGGGACGAGGCCACCGCTGGAGTCCTTCTCGCAGTGCTGGAACAGGGCACCGGTGATGTCCTGAACACTGTCCTGGGGGGCAGACGCTTGGTAGCAGCCAGCACTTCCAGGACCAAAGGCAGCACCTCAACCCCACCCCATCCCGTACCCGCCACGCCTCCAGGCAGTGGGCTTTGCTGCAGCAGGAGCTGGTAGCAGCCCAGGGGAGGGCTTAAAGTATCATTTCCTGCCTCATTGACCCTTCCTCCCAGTAACCCCAGGGGTCTAATATCAAAGGGGGGGGTTTTAGTGTGAGTACAGCGAAGCAAAGTGACACCTGAGCTGGAGATTAATCTCTTTCAGGGTGCAGGTTCCTAAGCAACAAAAGCCTTCTCACACACAGTAACAGCCCCCCACATGGCAGGGTTCTGCCAGGGCCCCACACACAGCCTTATCTCTCTGAGGCTTTCAGATGCTCTGAGAAGGAGGCTATGGGGATGAGGAAACCGAGGCCACACAGGGAGAGGGGTTGGCTTCAGGTCACACAGCTGCTCCAAGGTGTCCCAAAGCCTTCCCAGCCCTCGGCAGCTCATCAGCTCTGGGGTTCTTTTGGAGTTGGGTGAGAGGGGCCACCCCAGGCTCTTCAGGGTGCCCCCTCCCCACCTGCATGCTGGGCTCACCTTGACAAAGCCCTGGTAGTGCTCCTGGACTATTTTCTGCAGGAAGCGCACAAACCGCTGGTTGAAGGCCTTGAACCTCTGCAGGGTGGGGTTGGGCAGGTATCGCAGGATGGGGAAGAAGTCCACGGGGTTCGTAGAGGAGGCGGACTCCACAAAATCCTGACTGTTCTTCACAAGGCTGAGCATCTCTTCACTGCTCTGGGGAAAGTGCTGCCCAAAGCACATGGCACCAATGACTTTGGCCACTGACACCACCACCTGGTCGTAGGGGTCGAAGCGCCCAGCCTCTACCATCAGCTCCTGGAACTTGGCAATGAGGGCTTCAGCCTCCTTGCTCACATGCTCCTCCAGGTAGCAGGAGGACATGGAAGCCGGGTCTGAGGCGATGGAGAAACTCTTGAGGGCATTCTGGGCCAGGCGCCGGCGGGCAGCCCACACTGGTCCAGAGTCTGGGTTGAAGGTCATGCTGTTGCCATCAGAGACCAGGGTGAAGCTGTAGAAGTCAGGCCGGCCCTTGAAATCATCGCTCTGCCGCACCAGGGCCTGCCGGATGGTGTCCAGGCCGCTGAGCACCAGCACAGGTGTGCAGCCAACGCGGATCTCCAGCACGTCCCCATAACGCTGGCTCAGCCGTGACAGCACCAGGTGTGGGCTCTTCCCCAAGGTCAGCATGTGCCCGAGCAGGGGCCAGCCCCAGGGCCCTGGTGGACTCTTTAGGCCTTTGGGGACCCGAGGCCGCCAGGCCCGGACCACCCAGAATACCAGGCAGAAGATGGCAGAGGCCAGGAGAAGCTCGGTGGCTGAGAAGGAACTGGGCTGGGACAATGCCATCTGTACCAACCATAGGCGGAGAGGAAAGAGGAAGCAGGGTGGAGATGGAGCCATTCACTCACTCACTCACTCACTCATTCAGTAAACACTGGCACATGTTCTGTGCTTGGCTCTCTGCGGGGCACCAGAAAGTCTAAGTTCCATGCACCGTGGATCCCACGTCCCAGGAGCTCACCCTAGTGCATCACAGAATCTGAGGGCTGGACAGGGGCCATGCGATTTTCAACTTGAGTGTCTGAACTCCCAGTCCTGGCCCTCCCTTTGGCTCATCACCTCAGTTTCCAATTCTGAGGCTGGAGTGGAGGCTAGTGACCACTTCAAAATGGGGAAGCATCTCTGTAAGCCCCTAATGCAGGGTGTATGCTGGGCATTGTGCCAAATGGTCCCCATCAGTGCTGGCTTCCTGCCGATATCTCCTCCTATTCAGGGAACAGGGAGCTGCACTGAGGGGACCAAGGTCACAGGGCTCATGCAAATGGCTCATGATGCCCCTTTCCCAGGGAATTCTTTATCAAGATCAAGAAAGGCACCTCCAACTCTGAGGATGCCTGTCCCCCCCACCCCCGCACTCCCCACAGCCTTGGAGTCTGAAGTTGGGCTGCAGCAACGGCCAGATCTGCCCTGTGCTGAGGGCAACCCTTTCCATCTCTCCACTCCAATCATACCAAGTGTCCTTAGAGATGGCCCAGTCCAAGATGCTCATTTAAAAATGGAGAAACTGAGCTCTGGAGCTGGGCTGCAAGGACTAGGACTCAGGCCTCCTACACCTGACCTAGTGTCCCCCAGTCCCTCCATCTTCACTGGTTCCCAAGATACATGGTGGGGATCCTACCATTTCCCAGGGACTGGGAATGGGCCCAAGAAAGGTACCTGTGGATGCAGGTGCTTCAGATCGGCAGGGTTGTAGGGGCTGGTACAGACCTCCCAGCTCCAGGTAGGGTGCCCTTTATAAACAGCACTCCTATCTTGTTGACCTACCTGTCTAGGTCACTTGATATTTAAGTCACTGATTACAACTGGAGGGATCAATCCTTGGACTTGGGCCATGATCCCTGGGCTCCTCCTACCACCCAGGCCCAGGGGCAGCTCTGCTGGGATAGGTGCTGTGACCTTGCGGAGGAGTGCTCACCTCCTTTCATGTTCAGGGTTGGGGGGTTGCTATTTCTCTCAGCAGCAAGGCAGGGTGCAGGGGTGACGGGCCTGTGGGCTCGCCCAGCCTTCTTTCCCACTGTACCTGTGGGGAAGCCCTGACTGGGCTCTCAGGCCCAGCAGGAGGCTCACTGCTCCTCCCCAGGAGGGTGCTGCAGTGCTTCTCCAATAGCCTACAAAACCACAGAAGGGAAGGGAGTGTTCCAGCCACCTCTGAATTTCAGCCCAAGGTCATCTTAAGCCCAGAGATGACGAGGATCCTGCATTCTAAAGAGAGACCCCCTCGCCTCCTCCCTCCTGTGAGAGGTGGTGAAAGTGAATGAGAATGCACGCTGCGGGCAGCTCCTCCTGGCAACTGGTTCACACTCTTTCAAATGGTCAATATCATTAAAAATAAATAGATAAAAAAGAGACAAGGATATTTTCTAGACCAAAGAGACTAAAGAGACATAACCAAATGCAATATATGAACCTTGATTGGATGCTGAATTTAAAAAAATAAAAAATTAAGGGCGGCTGGATGGCTCAGTTGGTTAGAGTGCAAGCTCTGAACAACAGGGTTTCAGGTTCGATTCCCACATGAGTCAGTGAGCTGAGCCCCCCACGACTAGATTGAAGACAATGAGCTGCTGCTGAGCTGCCAGAGGGGCGGCCACATGGCTCAGTTGGTTAGAGCCCATGCTCTTCACAAGGTTGCCGTTTCAATGAGATGGTGGGCTGCACCCCCTGCAACTAAAGATTGAAAACGGCAACTGGACTTGGAGCTGAGCTGCGCCCTCCACAACTAGATTGAAGGACAATGACTTGGATCTGATGGGCCCTGGAGAAACACACTGTTCCCCAATATTCCTGTCATGCAGGATCTCTGGTGCCGCCCCCCGCATAAGAACACAGGACATGGCGAGGCCAAAAAGGAACACCGCGGAGACATAGATGGGGGTGTCATACCACTACAGTCTCGCTGGCAGCTGGGCTGGAGACACAGGAAACAGGAGCCACACGATGTGCAATCCACTGTCTGCTTCTCTGCCAACCCACCTGCCGGCGTAGCCACGGCAGTTATATTAGTGGTAATGGCCAACTGGTTATAGCTGATGGCCGTCTAATCACATGTGATGGCCGTCTACTATCTGAGCCAGCACTTTCTACGTGAGGTCGAGAGCCTGGAAATTGCTCTCTGCGACTCTGTCCCCACAATTCTCCAATTAAAAAAAAAAAATTAAGAGTGCTCTCTTGAGTAACTCAAGTACTCATTATCTTCATTTTGGTTTAATGCTTTGGTTTATTAAAAGGTACTTTATAATTGTAGAGAGAACAAAGTCTGAAATTGGACAGACACAGTTTTTAATCCTGGATCTTCCAAGACAAATTATCCTTCTAAACCTCAATTTCCTTTTCTGTATAGTGTGTGTCATGCAGGGTGTCATGCGGGATCTCTGTCCCGCTCCCCACATAAGAACACAGGACATGGTGAGGCCAAAAAGGACCACCCACGGAGCCACAGCTAGGGGAGTCATACCACTATATTCTCGCTGGCGGCTGGATTGGAGACCCAGGGAGCAGGAGCCACATGATCCGCAACCTGCCGTTCACTTCTCTCTGCCAACCAACCTTACTTGCTAGCTGCAATCTGCCTCTCCGCAATCCGCTCTTGCTAGCTCAGCCACCATCTTTTTGCTAGCCCCCATTTTTTACTAGCGTAGCCATGGGAGTTATATTAGTGGGCAGTGGCTCACTGGTTACAGCTGATGGCCAACTAGCCACAGCTGACGGCCATCTACTACCTGAGCCAGCACCTTTCCACATGAGGCCGAGAGCCTGGAAATTGCACTCCTGGCTCTGTCCCCACAGTGTGAGTAATAATTCCTTATTATCTATTATACAGGTATTGAGGTTTAAGTGATATATGAAGATTATCGTGAGGCTTAACTAATATGTAATGCACCTAGAACAGAATTTTACACATGGAACACTAAGTAGATGTTCAGTAAGGTTATTGTAGTTATTACTGTGTGCTTCAGTTGTATGAGAAATAATATATAATCCCTTTGAAAAGCAAAGAGATTTTGCTTTTCCCCCTGCATTTTGTTTTCCTAAGCCAGCAGGTACCACCAACCATTGAAGAGAAGTGCTTGTCCCTTGCATTATTCATTTATTCAATAAATACGTAGCACCTGCCAGGCACTATTTTTGGTTAAAAAAAAAATTAAGCTATAAAAAGAGACTTTTGGGACAATTGAAGACACATGAACAAGGAATGGGGATGATGTGATATTATGGAATTAATACTAATTTTCTTAGGTGTGAACATAGTACCACAGTTATGTGGGACAATATTTTAGGAGATATTCTTAGGAGATTAATGCTGTAGTGTTTGGAGGTAAAGTGTCATGATTTCCACAACTTAGTTTTAAGGGTTCTGCTGAAAAATAAACATACATCTGTGTATCTATATAGAGAGGAGAGAGAGAAAGAAGATGTAACAAATTCCAGCTATCCACAAACCTTCGTGAAGGCATGTGGGTGTTCATTATATGAAAGAGAGCGTTAAGGTAGAGGGCTGTTGCTTGGTAAGGGGTCCCACAGTGGTTCTCTCCTCCCTCTGGGGAAGAAAAGAGGACCCCCACCCCATCTCACAAAGCCAAGTGAAGGGAGTCCCAGGAGACCCAAACTGTAAGCATGGGATACCTGCAGAAGGGGGCTCCCCAGCCCTGAGTCCAAGTGGGAGGGAGGATGGTGAGGGAGACTGTGGCATTTGTGCATTTATCACACATTTTATAGCACTGGACACTTATGGGCCCGGCGTCGTTCTAAGGGCTTTATACGCATTATAATAACAAAAAACATTCTCAGTGATCCTACGGGATAGAAATTAACACTATTCTCACATTGCAACAAGCTAATAGAGGCACAAATAAGTTGTGTAATTTGTTTTAGGTCACCTAGTACTACATTAGAGCTGGGACTCCAACCTTTGGAAGATTGTACTCTGGACTACAACGTCATGAATCTGCCTGACACCTATCCCTGGATCTGGGGGAAGTATGTGGACACAGAAACTGAGTGGAGCAGGACGCAATGGCGGGGGCAGTGGAGGGCGGCCTGCCTGGTCAGAGCTGGGTACCTTACCAGGATGTGAGTCTCCTGAGGGCCAGGTGGACATGTTGAAGGGAAGTGGACTTTGCTGCAGAGGAGGGAGGGGAGCCCAGCAATGACAGGCTCTAGGGCATGCCCTGTGGGAACGAGCTGGGGGCAGGCATGAGGT